>NC_064924.1:596756452-597060331 GCF_023897955.1 Schistocerca gregaria | reverse complement strand
ACGAAATGACATTTTGTTGTTGTTTAGGTACATTTGTAGTTTTACATTTTCCCACACTTTGTGTCCAAACCCAGACAAAGTGGGTGATCATGAAGTTTTGACTCATCAGTGTATCTGATTTTTCACAACAAAATCGCCACGAAGCGCATCACTCGGCTTCGTGTCATACCTTCCTAGACAAGGGAAAATATTCACAATATATTTGGAGTCTTTATCTACCATCATTCATTACTGTTTCTCGTATTTATCAAGTTTTGAGGCCTATAACTATCTGCCATGGAATATTAAACAAAAAGCTATTCGTTGACTGCTATATATGGACCTGGTATGTAGTACATAGTGCATTTGCAGTGAACTCATATCATATTCCTTCAGTCATTCTGATCTTGTGGATTTAATGTCAAATTTGTACTAACGCAATATGAATCTGTCATTATGTAACATGTGATAACTTAATCTTCTGATGAAAACCTGGAAGTACAGCATGAGACGCCCTGCTTAACCCGCAGGACAGGACGGGTACTTTAAATTGTGGAAAGGGGCCAAAATACGGGGCTGTCAGATGCGCTCCAACATATAACTTTATTGTTTGATCAAACTTTGCAAGAGCCCAATTTTTTTTAAACACACAGCTTTAATCGATGTGACTTAATTACCGGCTGAAAGCCACTTTAATTTAAAAACGTCTGAAGACCAATAACTTAAAACGCAAGCATAATGAGAAATTTTAAAGGCCAGGCTTATCTTACAACAGTTCTTTATTTAGGCTGAAGGCCCAAGGTATCAGACAATTCAAGAGCAAACAAGTTAAATTCAAATCGGCTGAAGACCTAACACTTAAAATTCAACAACATTAAAACCTTTAAAATGCCAAATTTCTTACGTGAAATAGTTCTTTTAAATTAGGGTGAAGGCCTAAAGAATCTTACGCCTTAAGGACAAAACAACCTTAATTTTAAAAAGAATCGGCTAGAAGCCATACAAGTACAGACAACAAGAACAATTTAAAAAAGGCAGTACACCCAAGGGTGCTCAGATGTTCGAGGGTCAGCCTGGAATTCAAACGCCAACGATCGCTTAGGTGAGACAGGCAGTCGGGCCAACATTTTACCCAACCCACCGGCAGTCAACTACCGACAGGATAACTTCCACCTCAGCCGACCGGGGCACAAAAGGGAGTTCAACGGAACAACGTAGATGATATTGGTACCCAAAACCAATCATACATTGAGCTGTCAAACTACACACCGTGCTGGACAGCAATAACACGATGAGGAAACTACACTGCCTGAAATTTACGTCAACGGCCAGGGCATGTAACCGGAACGTTAACAGTCACAAGGCAGAAGATTCCGCACTTCAGTTCAAATAACCAAATATAGTGAAACTCCACAGGAGGGTGGCTAGAATTTTCAAGCTTGAAAATCACGTTGTTGCTCGCGGGAATATCCCAACAGCCGACAACGAATTGCAAACGACATAGTGTGAACAGTCTTGACTTGCTGGTAGATTAAATCTAAACGCAACTCTCGTGTCCAGGATCGGTGAACCACGGGCCTCGTAGCAATGGGAACAGCACCACACACTCCGACACGCGTAGAGACAGCCAGCGGCCCTGGCCAAATTACGTCCCGCGGAGAATTCCTCACTGCTCCACGCCAACTGACCGACGGTCGCACACCGCCCAGCCAGAAACTGTAAGCGCCAGGTCACAGATAGTCCACGGTGCGAATATCGATACACACCGCTGCTGCCAAGCGCGGAAGGAGAGGATAAGAGCATAATCGCAATAACAGCTGAAACACAGAATCGCAACGAAGGTTTAATCCAGAGCATACCATGAGCCTGCCACGGCTCACAGCATGTTACAATTCTTCCTCAGATGAAACCTCCAACCACTCACCCTGACATTAATGAGCGAAATTCGCATTTATGATGTCCCCTTCTGTTCTTAAACTTTTGGCTATAATAAAAGTGTTTGTTAAAAGCAAAAAATGGTTCAAATGGCTCTGAGCACTATGGGACTTAACTTCTATGGTCATCAGTCCCCTAGAACTTAAAACTAACTAATCTAAGGACATCACACAACACCCAGTCATCACGAGGCAGAGAAAATTCCCGACCCCGCCGGGAATCGAACCCGCGAACGCGGGCATGGGAAGCGAGAACGCTACCCCACGACCACGAGCTGTGGACGTTAAAAAGGAACTATTTAGATAGTTAAAATTTACCACTAATACCAAATTTTATGGAACAACACTAGCTGTGGGATAGTTGTGTTCAAGTTCCCGTGTTTCAACCTGGTCCCCCTCTGCTCCACAGCTGGAGAACCGCAACGTCATCATTTCCATCATCAAAGTGAATTTTGAGATAATGTTTGCTTAAAAATCTAAAGATAAAGAAGAAGTTGTTCGAGGTATGGGTTTACTATAACGTCGGGAGTAGAGTCAGGACGGACCCGTCCACGTTTCTAAATGAATCTTGTTTTTTTTTTTTCTTTTAAAGACTCCTCACGAAAAGGTAAAATTACTCGCCATCGTTTGTTACTTAATTTTATAAAAACTCACAGAAATTTCGCAGTGTGAGCAATAATACTAAATTATGACAAAAGAAAGAGATAAGGAACTAGTCACGAGTGACCCAGCTACAGATCTAGTTTAATATTAAATATTCATTGTTGATCATGCAGATTTTTATCTAGCGTTTGTTGTTCAGTATCAACATTTTTTTGTCTAGTGGCTATTGTCACTCATTAAAAGTGGCCGTAATATTAATTGTGACGTCTGTGACCCTATATTAATGGCGCGAGGATTTCGGATAGAGTGTGTCGCCAAGCAGTCATTGTAATAGGGCCAGGCGCCTCTGAACATATTTTACTCGTGCGGTAACAATTTGTCTTCGCCGCCTCATCCACTTGTGCTCCTCAGTGTGCGAGTACTGTTTCCTCTCTATTTTCCTAGTATTTGGCAAGTTTCTTTTCTACCTGTAACTCTACAACATTACCCTTGCTTTGCTCCGAGACGTCGATGTCGGTTTCTGCAATATCACAAGGTAGAACGCTACCGTCAACTACAGCTGATTGTTCACCGTCCATTGTGTTCAGAATTTTAGCTTTCGCTCTTATAGTAACGATCTTTCCTACTATTGTTTTCACGCGACCTTCAGTCACTTCTCGCAGCTCCTCAAAAACGTCACTTCTCGCACTTCCTCAAAAATATAAGACAAAAACACAAAATAAAATATTCTATTAGTATTAATGTTAAGCATTACTAACAGTCAACCTGAATGCTTATTAATTAAATTTCGCACGAACATACCCTCTTGAACAAAAAAACCCACAATGAAAATCACACACGACGCACTTGATAACGTTGTTATGTAATGGTCGATACTTGACAATAGTACAAATTTCCGAGCCTGAGGGGAAGTTCCAAGTTGTTGATCATCCCACGTCCCACAACTTTTTCTAAAAATAAATATTGTGTATACGTCAGGCTTGTGAGGCAGTCAGCAGGTGCCATACTTTTGTTTACTTGTAACTATAACTTTGCTTATGGTCTAAGACATCACAACAGGTTTATAGCCTTTTGCTATAGTGAATAGGATGGAAGAATAAATCACGACCCATAAAAAACAGTAATCTAATATCGGGAACGGAATAACAACACACAAGCAAATAGGTTTAGGAAAGTGACGGAGCGCACGCAACAGTCACATGGTGTACATAATTCTATCCTGACGTGATTAAACACTCACGGAAATAACTGTATAACCTCTCCCACTCTTTCCCATTATGTAAGTTGGAATAAGTCTCTGGAATGCTTGCGAATTTTATGAATAAACGAAGAAATTTATTTCTTACTATATAGTCAATGGTTTAACACGCATTTGTACTTATAACCAAAACATTTAAACAATGACTAATCCCCGAAAGTGTAGTAGCTTAAGCTTCAGTTAACATGACAAAAATGCATTAATAGCGAAGGGACTGAGGTAATTGTTTGCGGTGAAGATAATGTATTACTTTCTGGCATTCAGCGTAGACACAAATTGAAACAAAGGCTTTCTTTTAATTACTTCATACTATGATGAAACAGTGATGGTGGAATAGGAATGCAGCACTATCTGATGCGGAACTGAAAATCTACGAAACTGTTGTTAAATCCAAAATCACTTTGAAATGGTGTAACAAAACCGAATGCTATCGTCTCGTATTTGAGTTAACGTAAATATGATCCAACACGATAAACCATGAACTAGCACAGTCGGATACCTGTCTCCCAATATCAGACATAAATGCTCGGACCAGCACATCTGCAGACTTACCCATTTCAGCTAGGAGTGTCTCGGAAACAATCCCTGTAGCGAAATGTCATCTCTGGTCTTAAAAGTGTGGGAGAGATTCGTTGACTAACGAAAATCTCTCGCTCCCGTCCAAGCTTTTAAATCCTTTTCACTCACGTCAGCCACCTCGCTATCTAGAGAACCATTACTCTTTTCAAGCAGCTGGGAGAGAGTAGTTGCGCTTGAATTGTCTACGCACTCTATCACCCCAGGTTTTGCTTTTTTAATCCTTTTCATAGCTCGTGGCAGACTGAATAACGGCGCGAAAGACATGACGGGCAAGTCACAAATTGAGGCACTTTGCATGAAACGGACCGATTGGCACGCTTCAACAAGAATAAACTTAACTGAAAAATGTACAGTAAATTGCTTTAACATATAAGTGAGGGCTACTACTGAAAACTGGGTTTGACATCTACTGTAGTAATAAGTAACTGGCAAGGTACAGCACTTAGTTTATAAACTGACATCACTAAATTCAATGACAACAGTTTGCATCTCATGTAATTATCAGAATAAACTGTGCATTACCAGTCAGTTATGTCCTCAAAGCGTAACTGTGAGATCGTTGCACTGCAGTACACTAGTATGCTGACAAGCGGACGCTTAGCGGCTCGTGTGGTCTCAACCCTCACCATCATGAGTTGTGATTCCATGTTGGAGTGTCCTCCATTGGTATTTTGGTGAGACTGTCTCAGTGGTTGCCTGTATTTGTTAATCAAAGATGTCGCCCTCGTCACACGTGATGTAGCCCGAGTGGTGGCATCACTCTTTCACCGAAGTCCATGACTCCCAAACATTAGGTCCCCAAGTAACATGCCCAGTGGTTAAAATACCAAAAATAATCTGCACAAGGTCACGTAGAGGGAAGCCACGTGGATTGTAGATGTTTAGAGACAAGTGCCTAAATTGCACATATCTTTCTAATCATGATAGTTGTTCTCTTGTTGTGGTTATCCCCAGCTAGAGATAATCTGGTCGATAATTAGTCGTAGGCTGGGTAGGAGTTCACAAAATGAAGTCTAAGGTTATCTGGTACGATCCAAGAACGTTCCATTACCAAATAACTGTAAAATCGGCTGCTTTGTTCGCAATTGAAATTACTATGTATGACTGGCATAAACAATAACTGACGCTGAACCCCGTAGACAAACTGAAGAGTACTGAAGTCTGATTTTGAAGAGTTAACCAGAGTTCGATTACATGGGCCCGATTCCATAAAATTCATTATTCGGGTTGGTGGTTATAAGTTTAGGGGGGTGGTGCATTTCTTGCAGTCAAAATTAATTCGTTCAAGCATTGTTAGCAATTTTTTAGCGGGCATACGCGTGGCCATTCTTGATGAGACCGACTGATCAATTCGTAGCACAGATTATGAACGAAAAATACCTCTGTTCCTGAAATTAAGTCAAATTATTTATTCGCTGATGAACAAAAACGTTATGACCGCCTTCTCAATAGCCTCTTTGTCCATGTTTCGAACGGAATACATCACTGGTTTTCCTTATTAATTATCCAACAGTTTGTTCACCGGTTTGTGGTGGTACGTGGCATTAGATGTCTACACACATGCCATGTAATTCTCGAAAGTAACACGTCGCTGATTTGCGGAAGTGGTATTGGCGCCAGATAGCAACCAGATGGGGTTCCATAGGATTTAAAATAGGTGATCTTGGTCGTCAAGACATCACCGTGAGTTCACAATAATACTCCTCAAACATCTCACTGTAGAAAGGTTCAGGCTCCAAAGCATGGACAATTATAATGCTGGTAGATGACGCTGCATCGCGAAAGACATGAAATATGGAGGGATTCAGATAATTTGCTACAGTCAGTATGTCTTGGATCACTAGGACAGGTGCCATGGAAGCTCCAGAGAATATCTCCTATAGCCTAATACTGCTCCCATCAGACTGCATCCGTGATTCTCTGCTTTTGGAGCCGACATTCGTCTCGATGACGGTGTTTGTGGAGAGACCATCGACCCAGAGTACAAAAATGTGATTCACCCGAAGGGACGACAAGTTTCCTTTGATCGACGGTCTAATCCCAATGGTTCGGTGCCCAGTGCAATCGTAATTAACGATGTTGGTAGGTCAACGTGTGGACATGTAGGATTGATACCCTGCAAAGCACCATGTTCAACAATACGCGATGTATCATGTGCTTCAAAACCCTTGCACATGCACAACCATCGTGCTCTTTCGGCAGAGATATAACAGATCCTACTGAACAGAACACACAAGCCTTCTGTAAAGAGTCGTGAGTAGTAGGGCAAGGGCAGCATCACCTCACAAAGCGGGTTGCCAATGCCAGAGGTAAGTATACATTCAGGGCAAACCTATTGTTACTGTCTGATTGACAGGTTTTTAACCTATTGTTCTGCTAACTAGATTATGAGCCCCTGGGATAATCCTCCCCTCTGATTGACAAGTTCTTAACCTAATCGGTTCCCAATCCCATCCTACTAATTCTGCTCCACCTCCTCATACCCCATCACTCAGGGACTTCCCATCACTGATACAAGCACACTTCTGGTATATACACTCCTGGAAATTGAAATAAGAACACCGTGAATTCATTGTCCCAGGAAGGGGAAACTTTATTGACACATTCATGGGGTCAGATACATCACATGATCACACTGACATAACCACAGGCACATAGACACAGGCAACAGAGCATGCACAATGTCGGCACTAGTACAGTGTATATCCACCTTTCGCAGCAATACAGGCTGCTATTCTCCCATGGAGACGATCGTAGAGATGCTGGATGTAGTCCTGTGGAACGGCTTGCCATGCCATTTCCACCTGGCGCCTCAGTTGGACCAGCGTTCGTGCTGGACGTGCAGACCGCCTGAGACGACGGTTCATCCAGTCCCAAACATGCTCAATGGGGGACGGATCCGGAGATCTTGCTGGCCAGGGTAGTTGACTTACACCTTCTAGAGCACGTTGGGTGGCACGGGATACATGCGGACGTGCATTCTCCTGTTGGAACAGCAAGTTCCCTTGCCGGTCTAGGAATGGTAGAACGATGGGTTCGATGACGGTTTGGATGTACTGTGCACTACTCAGTGTCCCCTCGACGATCACCAGTGGTGTACGGCCACTGTAGGAGATGGCTTCCCACACCATGATGCCGGGTGTTGGACCTGTGTGCCTCGGTCATATGCAGTCCTGATTGTGGCGCTCACCTGCACGGCGCCAAACACGCAGACGACCATCATTGGCACCAAGGCAGAAGCGACTCTCATCGCTGAAGACGACACGTCTCCATTCGTCCCTCCATTCACGCCTGTCGCGACACCACTGGAGGCGGGCTGCACGATGTTGGGGCGTGAGCGGAAGACGGCCTAACGGTGTGCGGGACCGTAGCCCAGCTTCATGGAGACGGTTGCGAATGGTCCTCGCCGATACCCCAGGAGCAACAGTGTCACAAATTTGCTGGGAAGTGGCGGTGCGGTCCCCTACGGCACTGCGTAGGATCCTACGGTCTTGGCGTGCATCGCTGCGGTCCGGTCCCAGGTCGACGGGCACGTGCACCTTCCGCCGACCACTGGCGGCAACATCGATGTACTGTGGAGACCTCCCGCCCCACGTGTTGAGCAATTCGGCGGTACGTCCACCCGGCCTCCCGCATGCCCACTATACGCCCTCGCTCAAAGTCCGTCAACTGCACATACGGTTCACGTCCATGCTGTCGCGGCATGCTACCAGTGTTAAAGACTGCGATGGAGCACCGTATGCCACGGCAAACTGGCTGACACTGACGGCGGCGGTGCACAAATGCTGCGCAGCTAGCGCCATTCGACGGCCAACACCGCGGTTCTTGGTGTGTCCGCTGTGCCGTACGTGTGATCATTGCTTGTACAGCCCTCTCGCAGTGTCCGGAGCAAGTATGGTGGGTCTGACACACCGGTGTCAAAGTGTTCTTTTTCCATTTCCAGGAGTGTATTTGATTGACTAATTAATTAAATCAATTAATCACATCCACCCTCTGCAAAAACCCCCAACATCCCTCTCACGTCCCTTCCTGGAAACTCTCGGAAAAAGACTCAGTTGTTCGGTTTTTTTGCAGGGAAATCGACTGGAGCATACAATATCTTTTAAACAACATAGACAATATGTGGAATACTGTTTATTTAAACAAATTACAGAATACAATATGATATATGGAATACACTTGATGTAAAGAAATTGCCTTGAAGTCAATCAGAAAATGGAATATTTTAGTAATTACAGCAATTTTATTCTACACACAAAACATTGTTTATAAATTGCACTATTGATAAAAGGAAATTTTTTAATACAGGATGGTAAAAACCAACTGTGTTCAACAAAAATGTGAACGAATATTCCCTGAATGGGTTTCCAAGTTCTACAATGGCCAGAAGGATAACCTATTCCCTCAGAACTGCGTCTGTCTCACAATGGAAAGGTGTGACATGCATTAAGGCATTCTTGTGTTAGTCTGTGGTATTCCATTTGCTCACTCGTTACTCGTATTACTTTGGTTAATTTAATGTCACGATTTATTCGGAGCTGTATGACGTACTACTGGATCTGCTTATCATGTCAGGGTTTCATGGAAGGTGTTGGATTTGCCTGACACCTTACGTATCACCACCATTCGAATCGGCGTCAAAGTCAGTCAAAAATTATTCCGTTATCTAAATTTTGGTGTCAACTGTTCAGCCACGTTATTCTGTTCTATGCTAGTTTGTATTACCAATTTATATTTTTATATTCTTTCCCATTATTATCAAAAATATGTTTATGTTGACAAGGGAAGAATATTTTTATTCTATTGTAATTATTATTATTTTCCTTCTTTATTTAATTGTGAAGTTTGTTTTTTAAGAAGTTTGTTATCGAAAGTGACTAGTCTTTCACATCGGTTTTCTTAGAAATATTGTTTTTATAAATGCAGTAATTAAGTAAAATTTATTCCTAACACATTTTCTATCATATACTAGTAAAATGTTTTTGTTTCTAGACACCCATTTCAACATTGTTACACTAACAAATAAGAATTATTTCCAAGAATTGCTTTGACAAAGGAATATACTTACACAAATATTGAGATATTACCATAACAAATGGTACAAATGTTTAAAAAAAGGGAAAACATCCAACAAGATAATTTTTTATCCTTTTCTTTATAAGGGGAAAATAAGTAAAACATAGTTATTCTTTTTTTATGAGGAGAAAATAACTGGCATACAGTATTAGTGTTCATTATGCCTTACTTTTGTTCTTTATATACTGTACATTTCAGAACTAATGACTTATTTTTATCGATAGTCTATTTTTTACTTAAGACCATAGTCAATGACTGTTATTTTGTAGTTTATGAGCTGTCTGTTGTGCTTAACTTATTTAGTTTTTCACATATTTCTTTCGCACAATTTCTACATCACATAATTTGATTTCACACATTCACACATTCCTATGAATGCTTAAGCATGAGATTGGCGATTTTATTTTATTTTTTTTTTTTTTTTTTTTGACGAACGTGATGGACTTGAGCGAGATTGATGTGGGGAAGTATTCGATATACAGTTTCATTCGTCATTACTTCTTGGCATTGCAGGTGTGTGTTGCTGTTGTGTAGGTCCCATAATGGAATGGAGCTATGAGTGCAGAACCTCGTGGTTTACTGGCTTTGTATGCGTGAAAGTCATCGCTATATGTCGCTGAAAGCGGTCGTTTTTCGTTGTTATACTTCGCAAACGACTAGTTTACAATAGGACAGGGATTTGGGAAGGTATATCGTCTATTCTTCACCCATATTCCTTCTTGGTCTAAATCTTGCGAAACTTCAGATTCTGTTCTTCCTCCTTTTTCTCTGCTTCTTACTTACTACTTGGTTCTTCTCTGGGCAGGATGTGGAAATATTTATTGATAACTAGTCACTTTGAGGTTCTCCTCTTAGTAACAGTTTGATAAATTGTTTGGGCATGTCATTTCTACTTTGTGGAGGTTTTCTTTGGTTTCGTACATCAGTGTGCTGTTTAATAGCGGTAGTGTGACTTTTACACATATTTTTTGCCAGTGGTGGCTTGTCCAAGCTGTCTTCTCGTCGGGCCGTTTTTGACTCGCTCCGCTGATTTGGGGTATCCCGGGGTTTACGAGCGGTGAAAGTCCGGTGTTTGCATGTCAGTCCCTGCACCGTTCCCCTTCAGCAGTAGATTTACAAGTGGCCTTTGTTGGTCTCACTTTCCTTTCCCTTCTCTTGACACTTCTGCCTTGTAGGAATCGTGTCTTGCTAATTATGTCCATTTCTTTCTTTATACTTCTCTCGTTGCAACTTGTGGGTCGTTGCATCTCGTTCTTGCTGGAGTTTTTTACAATGGTTCTTACAAAAAGTTTTACTTATAATCATTTAACATATGTCTAGTACCTACACTGTTTTATGCCGTTCTTAAAAAGCTTTACAAATTTCGCGCCCTTTCCATGTTACAATTCTAAGATATTTTGTGTCATAATTTCTACAAAAATCATCAAATCCGTTTTTTATTTTATTTTTTGTGTAGTGTCATGGTGTATAGCATTTTGGTATTTCATGCTGTTAGACTATCTAAGCTTTATCTCTTCACCTTCATCTATGGTACTATTGGTGTATTTTTGTTTCTGTTTTTATTGAAACTACTTTCTTTTTCCCACCTTCCTCTCTCTTCATTCTTCTTTCTCCTGACGATTTTATCTGCAACATAACCTTGAAATATAGTGCTGATTATTTACTAGCAATAAAATTAATCTTCAATCTTTTTGATACGGCTCACATGATGAAGTCCTTACGTTTTGCCTGTTTTTTGGGTTCATTAGTTCCACAGCATTATCATGAGCATTTCGGCTAATTATGACAGGTCCTTTGTATGCAGTGTAAAACTTATGAAATTTGTGTTTCTGTTCGCTGGAGAGTTGGTGTGTTTTTACAAATACTTTCTGGCCTACTGAGAATGTTCTTTTAATTGCTGTTCTATCTCCCCTTTCTTTTCTTTTAATGTCTGCCTTTCTGATGTTGGAGAGTGCTGTTGCTATGAGTTGTTTGTGCTGTCTACCTGGTACAATAGGAAATCTGACATTTTCTCTGGTTAAGTTTGGGGGTTCAATATTTTTAAGTAGAGTAACTGGAAGTAGTAGTGTAGTGCTATGTGGAATTTCATTTATTACTTCTTGAAAATCTTTAAGGTATATATCAGAAGTGTTGTGCCTTTTGCCTGCATATAATCGGCATAAAGTGTCTATATTCTTCATAGATCGTTCTGCTGGGTTATGTTAGGTTTGTACTTAGATATGTAGATGGGTTTTATTTGGGGTTGTTTTAATGTGTTCTGCCATTGCACTGATTTGTATTGTGGGCCACTATCCGAAATTACTCGTTCCACTCGACCTACTTGTCTGAGAAAATCTTGTCTAAATGCTTTACTTATAGTAAGACCTGTTTCCCGTTTTAATGGTGTCAAGGTAACATACTTAGAACTAAATTCCAAAATGACAAATATGAAAATATATCCATTTTTTGTGTGTGGGATGGGCCGCATCAAATCTGTTGCAGCTATTTGTTTTAATCTTTTAGGGATTATTGGAAACATAGGTGGCTTGGTTTCGAAAGTGACGTGTTTAGCCCTCATACAGTTTTTGCATTTGACTAATACTGTTCTAATTCGTCTTTCCATATTACGAAAATGGCTTGATTGTTTTATTTTTAAAAAGCATTTCTTTGGTCCAAAGTGGATATTAGTTAAGTATGTATAACATATGTACTTATTAATTAGTTCATCTTGGATATAAATTAACCATTCATTCATTGCAACATTTCGTCTAAAAAATAAAACATTGTTTCTTACGAGATAGTGCTGTCGAATGTCTGGAAAATCCTTACTTCTACACTTGTGTTCGATTCCCAGTATTTCGGGATCCTTGTCCTGTTCTTTGCGTATGTTTTTCAATGCTGTCGTAATGTAGTTTTCGAAAGGTACTTGTTTCATATAGTACGTTGTAAACTGGTCTTCAGCTGCTTCCAAACTTATGTTATTGGATGACACCTGTGGACATAGTGATAAAGCATCTGATAATACATTCGCTAGTCCTGGTATGTGTGTAATAGTGAAGTCAAATTCTTGTAGTATTATCATCCATCTGCCTAACCTCCCATGAGTTAGTTTGGCGGATAACAGAAATTCTAATGCTTTGTGGTCAGTGTACACTTTTGTTTTTCTTCCGAATAGGAAGTACCGAAAACGTTGGAAGCCCCATACAATGCCCAATGCTTCCAACTCCGTCACTGAATAGTTTTTCTCACTTTTTGTGAGTACCCGACTGAAAAATGCAATTGTTGTATATGATCTTAGCCCTGCCTGTTCGTATTATTGGAATAAAAGAATTCCTAAACCTGTTTTCGCGCTATCAGTGGCCATACAAAAATTTTGTGTTAGATTAGGATGTGCTAAAATCGGTGCTGTTGTTAATGCGTTTTTCACTTTTAAAAATTAGTCCTTGGCTTGTTGACCCCATACCCATGGCGTGTTTTTTCCAGTGAATGCACATAGGCGTGGTGTTGCGAGAGAGTCGATCCAAATAATTTTTTTATATAATCCGGTGAGACCTAGAAATCCTCTGAGAGTTTTCTTGTTATATGGAGTACAGAATTCTTCGTTTGCCGTTAGTTTTTCTGGGTCGGGCATTACTCCTTTCTCGAAAATTATGTGTCCTAGAAATTTGACCTCTCGCCTTCCCAATTTGGATTTGGTTATATTTACTGTGACCCCATGCTCTCTCATGATCTTTAAAAACTGATTTCATGTGTCGTTGTGATGGTCCCCAGAGTCTAAACATTCATGGTGGTGTCTGATTGTACTATATCGTGTCTCCCTACTACTTTCGCGCAACGACGCTCTGAGCGTGTTATTTAGGGAATTAACTAGTTTGAACCTGGGACCTGTTGCTGGTAAGGAGACGCCAGACCACACATGACATGTAGAATTCAGAAGAGTTCAGTCAGACTAGCGATGATATAACCAAATACTAAATGATCTCAGCGTCAGCTCCACTGCACTCCCTGTAAAAGAATCTTAAGACTAACTAAATTTAGTGGAACGGGTTCAAGGCTTTCCTATTTTTAGTTAGCTGGTAAAATAACGTCGAAAAAGCAGTTAAGTTTACCATTGGAAATTTTATTTTTTACTCACAAAACATCGTTTATAAATTGCACTATTGATAAAAGGAAATGTTTTAATACAGGATGGTAAAAACCAACTGCGTTCAACAAAAATGTGAACGAATATTCCCTAAATGGGTTTCCAAGTTCTACAATCGATCGAAGGATGACCTATGCCATATCACATCTATAATCTAGGTTTAATTTAAGTTTCACAAAAGAGAAAACTATAAAAATGGTCTACAGTGACCCTCAATTATCTTTAATTACTTATTTAACTTGTTGTAATTTACAGTGGCTGATGTGGCTTCTCAATAACTATATAAAAGAAAAATCATCGCGTTTCAGATCTTTTCTTCAAGTGGCAAATGTGAACACCATGAGTTTTAATTAACGATCGGCACTAGTATTAAGCAAAAAGTGGGTGTAACAGATGAGACTTCTGCAGTTCTGAGTGAAGCCTTATGCGCTCAAAAATGCGGCATCGCGTGCGTTCATTACCTTGTCGGTGTTTAAGCAGCGTTAGGGCGGCAGCGGCCGGCGCAGCAGCCATCCAGCTCGCCGTCTCGGAACCAACTCTTCTCTCCTAACTTCTCCTTACTACAATTTACCGAAGTTGGTTTAAAAAAACTATCTGGCTATGTTTTCATCTGACCAATCACGGTCTCAATGTTAACCTTAAACTCCGTCTACAAAAATTCTGTCTATCCAATGAGAAACGTTATACTTTTCGTGGTGGGGCAATGTTTTTTAAAGTTTGCAACGTAACAGAGACGCTAAAAAGTCTCACGCTAAGGCTCTAGCTTTTAACATGGGCTGGGGGGTGATCCTAACGGTTAGCTAGCGACGTGGGTGTCCGTTCCTTATCGTAGGGCCTTCTAACTTAACACGGTTCTGCTCTCGGCTTCTGTTCTCGTTTCTCCCCTCGGAACTGCGTCTGTCTCACTGTGGAAAGGTATGAGATGCATTTAGGCATTATTGTGTTAGTCTGTGGTATTCCATTTGCTCGCTCATTACTCGTATTACTTTGGTTAATTTAATGTCACGATTTATTTGGAGCTATGTGACATACTACTGGATTTGCTTATCATGTCAGTGTTTTCATGGAAGGTGTTGGATTTGCCTGACACCTTACAATTTTTCTTAAGATTTTTTTCTTTCCTTCAGCTCAAGTTTCTCCATTTGGCCTTTGAAATTCATGTTAAGTGTTTCTGCAGCATCAAGTGACGTCATACTGTTGATTGGGAAATTTCAAACTCACTTCCTGTCAATCTTTCTCAAGACGCCATTCCTCAATTTCATTTGTGAACCAGAGTCCCGAAACTTGCAGACGGAAGTTTGCATCTCTCCTGAGAATGCTCTATTCCTAATGACTAATGTTGGAGACAGAGGATGAGCTGACACAATTTATATATCAAAGAGGGTTGTGTTACAAGGTTTACCATGATCTTATTTCACCTGTTTGGTGGTCAGTTGTTGTTTCTTGTAATTAATCTTTGCTTGTATTTGCTGTTTTACAGCAGGTTTCTAATTATTTTTTTTAATAATAGTCGTTCCTGGCGTGTAAGGCCTCCACCATTGATTGTGGTCATTTACTTTGAAAAAATTATTTGGTATTTGTGTTTTAGCTGTAAGCCCTCAAACCTTATTTACTGCCATTCGTGGCGTCTGATACCTTCTGCTCTGTTTGTGGCCACTTACCTTTTAATATTTCAGTACTCGTAAATCGCAACATTCTTAATTGATTGCCATTCTTGGCTTGTAAGGCCTTCAGCCGTGATCACAGTGGCTTGTGTTTTTAAACATTATCTGTGTCTCTATTTTATGGTGATTTTCTAAACTGTAATGCACTGAAAACACTATCATTACTCAGTGATTTCCTTCTTCAATAATATTGTGAGGTATTTTTTATATATTGTTGACTCTTGAATTACTCTTTTAAAAATAAATGTGTATATTATAAAAGGCAGCTAATAGTAACTGACTGCGGCCCCGTCCACAAACGTAACCGGATCCTGCCTCCCCTTGACTAGTAGGTTTCAAATACATTGATCAATTGGAAATTTGACGTCGCGATTGGGTTTTCAAAGTACTGTAGAATTCCTGATTTGGTGCTCTCTTCTACCTTCAGAAGTAGTGAGGAGGGTGCGTGATACAATACAGACAACAGCAAATACCACTGCAAGACAGAGTACAGTGCGATGTATTGAGAAGCACTAAAAGCGACACACTCAAACCGCAATCCTGTCTGTAGCTGCAGTCGTCATGACTGGATGTCATAGACAGCTACAAACACTTGCACGGCCCGAGTGCCCCTGTCCCGAGGTCCACACAAAGTGCGCTCGCTCCCATGTATAAAGACAAAATCGCGTAAAGAGTTGAATGAAACCTTCCACACGCCCTCAGTCGCAGTCGTGGATGCGCATGTATGCCCTGGAGGGAATCTGAGAATGATTGGAGTAGTAGGAATTCGGATGTTATCAATACCTCCAGACCAAACGTCCATCATTCTGAACCTTGTCTCATGTAACACACAGACATCCACTTCTCTCGCGCTTACCGAGCACACTACTCATTTCGCCAGCCATCCATACTGTGGGCAACATTAGACGGGTAGGTGCATTATGTGCACTCGTCAAAGGCTCAGGTAATCTGTTACTTCCAGTTGCCAACTCCTCGTGACCGCCATTGCAGGCAGTTGCCGTGCACTGCGAAGCAAGCAGCAGCAAAGTAATTATAAACTGTCCCAGGCCGACACAAACCCACCAGTTTAAAAAAATCTACTTTACCCACTCCGAGGCAACGATGTTGTTTGCCATACACCCCGAATTTCTCACGCAAAATGTAAATTCCTCCCGTTTATATAAGTTATTTTCGAAGATAGTAGAAATTGGACAATAAACACAGTTTCACGTCGCTAAAGTATCCTAACTTGTTGCGAAAATCCTGTACAGGACTATGACATAGGCTATATTCGCTCTAAGTATTCTTTTGTGAGATAGGAAAGAACCTTCATAGCATACAACGTAGGACTAGATATTAAACTCATTTTTGGCTCCTGATGCAGTCCCAAGATATACCAGTGACACAGGACGCCTCCTCACATTCGAACTCTCTTTAAGGCAACCAAATGTCTCGCCACATACGAGGTCCCTTAAGGTAACAGCACAGAGAAATTGTAAATAAAAGTTTTACACTACATCTAATTTTTTAAATTCAGTATCACATCTGATTTTAATACGTTGGTTGTCGCCCAGTATAGGTGCACGATTGAAGTATCAATGAAAGACATCACCGCAATGAAAAACACCAAGTGAAGAATTACACTCATGGTGTCCTTGCCATAGCCGACACCCGCCAGGTGGCATTTCACTGATACCAAGTTGATAGGATAATTAATTAAGTTAAAGATGAGAGTAACTTTGCAAGGCGAGTACTTTTTCTTTATCAGTAGTAGGATTACATTCACCAGGCAGTTGAAATGTGAAACCCTGGAGGAAAGACGATGATTTTCTTCAGGGGCACTATTGAGAACTGACATTTGAAGCTGACCATAGAAGGGTTTTACCGCCGACAACATACATTACGAGTAACGACCGCGGTGTTAAAAATACGGTCGCAATGACTATGCTACCGCCACCCTCCATAAAAAAATGATACTGGTGCTGCAGGATCACTGACAAAGTTACGTTTTCTAGCACAAATGCTGTATGCGAATTGGAATCATGTCTTTCCATTGAACCACATATATGCATTGGATCCTATGGAGACGTCTTTCAGTGATTACAGCAACTAGTGAATCATATTCGTGACAGTCTCACATCTCGAAACGAACACGTACTAGTATAAAAGACAGTTATGGTGGTGTTTCGTATAGGGAAAATTAGTCAGATTCCACATCATACAGAAACTGAAAGATGAACGAGGATTATGCTATTGCAATGCAATGTGTTTCCGAACTACATTCAGATACTACAGTCAAAAGGTGCATTCACGTCTGTCACCCAAGTATTCTATCATATTTATTTTGTACCATCCAACACAGAAAACTGCGAACTATAAAAGCTCCACCAACTTCATACAACAGGGAACTTGGTAAAAAATTTAATTTATCTCTCTATTCCGATTTAACAAAACAAATACCCTCTGGTATTTACCAAATGTGGTGATCCTATTAAATATATAGGTTTTCATCCATTGGAGCATGTGTCGCTTGCACAGACCAGTGATTATATATCCTATCAATCGCAAGCAAGGTACTTCTTTTGTTGTTTGCTACATTGATCTATTTCTGCTGTAACACGCTCTGTACACCGCCACACATATTGCTTCTTTTGCCACGACTTCCAGCTCTGTCAGGTGCTAAACTAACATTAACACGTTTAGATCCATTCGCTCTTACACCAAACTTGACAGCGCACAGTGTAAGTCCTGTTGTTGCTGCTGCCACAACACACGCTGGATGGCTGAAATAAAAGACAGTCACAACATAAGGAAAGTGGAAGAGTTTTACAGCATTGTGAAGCATATCCAAACTGCTGTTCGATGGTGATTGACGACATCTACGTTTAAACTCAACTTTCACTGTGACTGGATAGATGATGTCTCAGTGTTCCGTTTCGACTGATTCCTCATATTGCAGTCATGTGCGGCATTGCTGATTCGGTGCTGTCCATCTCTGGGGTATTGCCCCTACACAAAGACTCTTTCTCAACCTCAAACAAGCAATGTCAGTCAATCATTAAGCGGTAATCAACAGGGTGCCAGTGGATGGATGGGATGGAAAAGACTCCACTGATGTATTGTACTGAGCACGACAGTTTACAGTGCGATCAGTTTTAACCAATTTTCTAATTTCTTTACAATGCCGAATACTGATACGGCAACATGCTTCCCAAGTATCTCAAATGTGCTAGTACCATTGCGAATGCAGATAAATGATTGTGCAGTACCTCCATTCATTGTTAATTTTCGAGCATATATACCTGGCATCGTTCGACATAAATTCTAGCAATTCCGTCATAGCGCGTAATTTACGATTACGATTGTCCATCTTTCCCTATGCCGATTGGAATCACAGAGCATTCTCGTATTCTTATGATAAAGTTAGAGACTCAAACACTGTCACTGACTGAATCTGCACCTTACCGGAAGCAGGTCACTACTTTCCCCGTTTTTTGACGGAACATAGCGAACCGAATCCATAACTGCTGTCCTGCATCCATCCACGAGGTGAAAGTCTCTCCAAGTGCGCGAATAATGAGGAGGTTAGCACCCCTTATCGCTGTATAGTAGATATGTCAGTGTTGTGATATACACTCCTGGAAATTGAAATAAGAACACCGTGAATTCATTGTCCCAGGAAGGGGAAACTTTATTGACACATTCCTGGGGTCAGATACATCACATGATCACACTGACAGAACCACAGGCACATAGACACAGGCAACAGAGCATGCACAATGTCGGCACTAGTACAGTGTATATCCACCTTTCGCAGCAATGCAGGCTGCTATTCTCCCATGGAGACGATCGTAGAGATGCTGGATGTAGTTCTGTGGAACGGCTTGCCATGCCATTTCCACCTGGCGCCTTAGTTGGACCAGCGTTCGTGCTGGACGTGCAGACCGCGTGAGACGACGCTTCATCCAGTCCCAAACATGCTCAATGGGGGACGGATCCGGAGATCTTGCTGTCCACGGTAGTTGACTTACACCTTCTAGAGCACGTTGGGTGGCACGGGATACATGCGGACGTGCATTGTCCTGTTGGAACAGCAAGTTCCCTTGCCAGTCTAGGAATGGTAGAACGATGGGTTCGATGACGGTTTGGATGTACCGTGCACTATTCAGTGTCCCCTCGACGATCACCAGAGGTGTACGGCCAGTGTAGGAGATGGCTCCCCACACCATGATGCCGGGTGTTGGCCCTGTGTGCCTCGGTCGTATGCAGTCCTGATTGTGGCGCTCACCTGCACGGCGCCAAACACGCATACTACCATCATTGGCACCAAGGCACAAGCGACTCTCATCGCTGAAGACGACACGTCTCCATATTCGTCCCTCCATTCACGCGTGTCGCGACACCACTGGAGGCGGGCTGCACGATGTTGGGGCGTGAGCGGAAGACGGCCTAACGGTGTGCGGGACCTTAGTCGAGCTTCATGGAGACGGTTGCGAATGGTCCTCGCCGATACCCCAGGAGCAACAGTGTCCCTAATTTGCTGGGAAGTGGCGGTGCGGTCCCCTACGGCATTTCGTAGGACCCTACGGTCTTGGCGTGCATCCGTGCGTCGCACCGGTCCGGTCCCAGGTCGACGGGCACGTGCACCTTCCGCCGACCACTGGCGACAACATCGATGTACTGTGGAGACCTCACGCCCCAAGTATTGAGCAATTCGGCGGTACGTCCACCCGGCCTCCCGCATGCTCTCTATACGCCCTCGCTCAAAGTCCGTCAACTGCACATACGGTTCACGTCCACGCTGTCGCGGCATGCTACCAGTGTTAAAGACTGCGATGGAGCTCCGTATGCCACGGCAAACTGGCTGACACTGACGGCTTCGGTGCACAAATGCTGCGAAGCTAGCGTCATTCGACGGCCAACACTGCGGTTCCTGGTGTGTCCGCTGTGCCGTGCGTGTGATCATCGCTTGTACAGCCCTCTCGCAGTGTCCGGATCAAGTATGGTGGGTCTAACACACCGGTGTCCCTGTGTTCTTTTTTCCATTTCCAGAAGTGTATAATAGACGGTCAAGAACCAGAAACGGGTGGTTTCTATGCATAGTGGAGGTTCAGGCGGAGTTAGTTATAAGCGGTTTATGCAAATTAACTGCTCTATCGATTCTAAAGTGTTGTTCCAGTGTCTGGGGTCAATACCAAGAAGGTATTGGTGAGAGAGAACATTAATAAATGCACCCCTAAGGCAGCATGGCTCTGCACTTAAGATACATTACAATGTTAGAGCATCGCGGTTTTCGACCTATTAGACATGCGGAATGTTACGCCGTTTCAGTCCCAATGTAAGCAATATATTTCCATCGTATGAAATGCACTCTCTTGGCAGGTTTGTTTACGATTAAATATGGTGATGAAATGGAATATGAGAAATCTACTTCCTGATAACATGAAGTCATTGTGATACATACACAAGGTACTAGAGGTGTACAGCGCGCACTGTTCACATCCTATCACAGATCAGAAATTATACTACGCTCGCATCAGTCCTATATAAAGTGATCATTATGAACGGACAATGCCTTTTGCAGTGAAAGAGACAAACGCATAGCAGCTGTGTTCGACATGTGAATTCACTAGTCATTCCTCCAGTAACTCCGTATACAGGACATCATTGAAGCAGATGTGTACATGGGGATTGCAGTACGTCACAAACACCTGTCGCTAACTTAGTATCACAGTAATAATGACACTGAAGACTCTATTTCCTATGCAATATTCGGCAGTGAAATGGAGTACGTCGCATAAATGTTCGTTCGTCTAGAGGAATGTATCGAAACAGAATGGAAATGTATCATTACACACGAGATGCAAGTCCTCCGATGGCTTAGAGGTCTTCTGTTAACGAACGCAAGTAAACAGTGCTCTAAGTCACACACAGAACAGGCAGTTGTGTACGAGTGAAGTACAGGTTATGTCACATACCTGATGCATCACTACAGAACAACAGAAAAAAATTGTCATATGACATATAGTACCATCTCCCTCTCTCTCTCCTATGCATCACCAATCTACCATTAAATCACACCTCGTTTCCACTGCATCTCAACAGTCTACTCCATCCACTCCCTGTCATCATTTAACGCAGATGCAAGTTAGTTTAGAGGCAGATGTTTCTCTTTTTGCAGAAAAGCATCAAAGACAGCAGTCATCTCGCGTGTATCACTATTTCCTCAATAGACATACTGTAGTATATTGCGTCGACGAAAAATTGACTGTTTCCCTGGTTCTTGGAGCTTCCGTTTCAATGTTTTCTCTTATTCCTCTTGCTTTTGCGTACTCGTTTCCATGCATAAGCATTGTGTTGCACCATGCGGAACACATGAACGAACCCTTTCGATTCCCCCATATATCTGTGTATTTTCCCTCACTTTATACGTATTTTCCGTCATTTCCGGAATTTTACAAAGCAAAAATGGCTCTCAGCACTATTGGACTCAACTGCTGTGGTCATCAGTCCCCTAGAACTTAGAACTAATAGAACCTAACTAACCTAAGGACATCACACACATCCATGCCCGAGGCTGGATTCGAACCTGCGACCGTAGCAGTCACACGGTTCCGGACTGCGCGCCTAGAACCGCGAGACCATCGCGGCCGGCTGGAATTTTACAGATTTTGTGTCACTGCTACCCACGCAATCATGACAACACTTCTCATTCCGTATACTAAAATTGCTTGTAATGCTGGTACACTTGCCATCATCTAGAGGAAATGAAATATTTTTCTGATCGGGCGGCAGCTGGCAGCTGTGGGCGAGCGGTTCTAAGTGCTTCAGTCCGGACCCGCGCTGCTGATACGGTCGCAGGTTCGAATTCTGCCTCGGGCATGGATGTGTTTGATGTCCTTAGGTTAGTTAGGTTCAAGTAGTTCTAAGTCTAGGGGACTGATGACCTCAGATGTTAAAAGTCCCATAGTGCTCAGAGCCATTTTGCTCGGGCGGCATAGTGTATCACTGTACTCTAATGCATCTAGTCACCCACAACCACATATTCTACAGTTTCAGTGCGTTTTCTGTATGTCTGAGTCGGTGCAAGAGTCGGTGACGGCTCCCATGACCCTCAGTAGACCCGAGTTAGTGTTCGAGTGTGGATCCGCCAAACGTTATATCTGGATGGATGTTGCGATGCAGATCCACAATATAACACAACTGCGTTAGGGTTTGAAGGTGGATGTGATGTGAATTATATCCAGAGCGACGTTCAGAGGTGGATTCACAACACGTCGATCTGCGACAGGGAATGAAGGTGAACCAGCCACGCGTTACGTCCGGAGATCCATGTTTGAAGCAGGATCCGCCTATGAGAGGACCGAGTCAATGAAGCCATCCGTGACACGTGCACGGACAAAGATATACAGAAAACAGAGCAAACGCACTGCAACTTTAGAATATGTGGTTGAAGGTGACTGGATCCATTCCAGTACAGTGCTAAAACTATGCAGCCTGACCAGAAAAGTAGTGTATTCTCGCTAGGTGTTGGCAACTGTACGAAATGTACAAGCAATTTTATAATACGGAACGACAAGTGATCGCATGGGTAGCAGTGACATAAAATCTATAAAATTAAATAATGACAGAAAATACGTATAAATTGAGGGGAAATACGCCGGAATTTGAAGAAATTGAGCTTATTGCAGCGCAATTCCTGCACATAGGAACGAGTATGCGACAGCAAGAGGAATACGAGATACCTTTGATATGGAAGCACCGAAGCAACATTTAACTGTATGTCTATTGATGTAATAGTGACACACGGGAGTTGACTACAGTCTTTGATGTTGTCCTGGAAAAAAGAGAAATATTAGCGTCTTAACTTACTTGCATCTGCGTTAAAGGATGGCAGAGAGAATAGAATCATCGGTTGAGATGGGACTGTAATGCGGTGCGATTTAATAGTATACTGATAATGCATTCTAGAGAGAGTGTTGTTCTGTCGATATGCATCAGTAGTGTGACATAACTTACGTTTGACTCTTATACAATTGCCTGTTATGTGTGAGACTCAGAGTACTGTCAACTTGCGTTCGTTAACAGAAAACTATCAGTCATCAGAGGACTTCCATCTCATGTCTGATGATACATCTTCATCCTGTTTCGACGCATTCCTCTAGACAAACTGAGATCTATGTGACATAATCTATTTCCCGGCCGCATATTGGACATAAAATCGAGTCTTCAGTATCACAACTACAGTGATTCCAAGTTAGCCACAGGCGTTTGTGAGGCACTGCAATCCGCATGTATACATCTGCTTCAATGATGTTCTCTTTACGGACTTAGTGGCGGAAGGACGTGTAATTTCACATGTCGAACACAGCAGCTAAGCGTTTGTCTCTTTCTTTGTAAGAGGCATTCTACGTTACTAACGATCAGTTTATATGGGATAGATGCGAACATGGCATAATTTCTGAACCGTGATCAGAGGTGAGCAGTGGGCGCTATAGATCACTGGAAAGCAATATTGTGTTTGTATCACAAAGAATTGATGTTTTAAGAAAGTAGATTATTTATTTTACAGTTCGCCACCATAGTTTATCATAGCGAAACCTGAAAGAAAAATGTATGTCGTAAGCTGTAAATATATATCTTGCTTTGGGATGGTAACAGTTTTGCATTCCACAAGACTAACAGGTCCGAAACCGTAACGATCTAACAGAGCCATGTAGCCGTAGGAGTGAGTTTGTTTATGTTCTCTTTCACCAATACCTTCTTCGTACAGACCCCAGCCACTAGAAGAATAATTTAGAATCGATAGCGTCTGGAACTCCACCATGCACGAAACCCACCCGTTTCATGTTCTTAACGGTCTGTTATATCATTCCAACACTTTCATATAAGGACTATATACCGATAAGGGGGCTAACGTCCTCGACACTAGCACGTCTGGAGAAATCTTGTGCTCTTGGATAGGTGGAGGGCAGAAGTTATGGACTCGGTTTTCTCTGTTCCCAAACAAAAAGTGGAATGTAGCAGCCTACTTCCGATAAGGTGCAGATTCAACCGGTGACAGTGTTGCAGTGAGCGTTGGTCAAAGACAGTGCGAGATCTTCCAATCTCTAACTTTTTCCTAAGAACACGAGAATGCTCTGTGACTCCCATCCACATAGGGAATGATGGACAATCGAAGAGCCAGATATAACTCTAGTGTATATGCCCCGGAATTAACATTGAACGACGGTACTCCACAGTCATTTAGTTACTCTGGCAAGGGTACTCACAAAGTAGAGGAGGTGCGGTTTAGCGATGATACAGGAACTGTGAAGCGTGTTGCTGCGTCACTGGTAGGCATTGCAAGAAAACTGGTAAAATGGATGGCACTATCAACTGTGATGCTTATTATAGTACATCAGTGGTCATTTCCACCCCCTAGCCTCGATCCGTAGCCACGTGGTCTAAGCGCAGTGTCATGGTTGGTGCAGCTCTACCCGTTGGATTTTCGACCCCTCCCTTGGGCATGGGTGTGTAGTTTGTCCTTGATGTAAGTTAGTTTAAGTTACATTAAGTAGTGTGAAAGTTTAGGGACTGATGACTACAGCAGTTTGGTACCATAAGCTCTTACTACAGATTTCCAAAATTCTTTCTATCCCTTACACACACTGGTACACCGTTGATTACCAATTAATGATTGACTGACATCGCTTGTTTGAGATAGAGAAAGAGTCTTGGTGCATGGGCAACACCTTCCAGGGATTGTTATCACCGAAATAGTGACGGCGTACATGACTGCAATATGAGGAATCTCTCAGAACGGAACACCGCTATCCCGTCACTGTGAAAAGGGAGTTTAAATGCACAGCTCGTCAATCACTCTCTAACAGCAGTTTGGATATACTTCACAGTACCGCAAAACTATTTACATTTTCCCTATGTTCTGACTGTCTTTTGTTTCAGTCATCCAGGGTACGTGTTGTGGCAGCAGCAACGACACGATTTACACTATGTGAGAACAAATGAATCGAAATGTGTTAATGTCAGTTTAGAACCTCACACAGACCTGGAAGCGGTGACCGGAAAAACAATTTCCACGCCGGTGTACAAAATGTGTAGTAGCAGAATTAGTCAATGTATCGAACAACAAATCACGCACCTTCTCTTGCGACCGATAGTCTGTGAGATTAGGACATCCTACAATACAGGCAATGAAACCTTACATTGGTCTGTGCAAGGAACTCTAACCACTGGCCACCTGCTCTAATGGCTCAATACCTTTATATTTAATACGATCACCACATCGGTAGATGCCACATGGTATTTGTTTTCGTTATATCGGAATAGAGTGATAAGTTAAAATTATTACCAAGTTCTCTGTCGTATGAAGCTCTTATAGTTCGTAGTTCTTCTCTGTGATGGAATATTTGGGTTACAGATATGAAACCACCCTTAGTGACTCAGATCTTCTTCTGACTGTAATATCTGTATGTAGTTTGGAAATGCAACGCAGTGCAGTAGCATAATCCTCGTTCATCTTCCAGTTCCTGTTTAATGTGGAGTTTTCCTAATTTCCCAAATAAGGAACACCACCAAAACTGTTCGTAACGTCTCTTATACTACCACGTCTTGCTGGAGAAAAAGCAACGTTTGGCGTTGGCCTTACAGTATTGACGGACCTACATCAACATACTCCTATTTGCATTGAACGGACAAAACACGGTCCTGTCACATTAACTCAGCTTACTCTGCTTCTGCAAGGGTGGCAGAAGGTGGTAGATACAGAGCTCTCTGACTCCCGTCCACTTCCGACTGAAATTGGGACCATGACATGGACAAAGCGGCAGGGAGTCCGGGGCAGAGACTGAGGAACAGTTACAAGATGTAGATGATTTGTCTAAAACGACCTTGGAGTTTTGCTGTAGCACATGAGAAGTGGAATTTACTGGTATTAAAGAAAAAGGGGATGAGAGGACCCACCAATGTAACTATCCATTCACGCAACATGTTTATTAAGCAAAATATAGTCATAAATTTGTTTCTTTACAAATTAATAAATTTTTGAAAAGAATAAGCTTTTACTAGAGAAATCAAAAAAAGAACAACATGACAATAATTACTATGACCTGGATCTGTAGCCCGCCCGTTATAGTGTGAAACACGTCGCAAATTTTGTTCCATTTATCTGGATTCTGGATCCACTGCATACTTCACGTCCATGACAATTTGGAAGAATGTGAACTGCACGATTCTTCATCCATAGCCTATGAAGTACTTATAAATGCCTTGCTGTTTAAGGGAGCTCAGCGGCCAGGTTATCTACACCCATACGAAAACCAATACGAACTAATCTGGTTAAAATGGCACTCTCCCAACCTCATTCACCGTCACACTGAGAAGAATTTCCATTTTGGTTTTCCTAGTCTCCACTTAAGGCGTCAGACTAGACCAGAGCTGGACTCAGGCTATGTAATCGTGCCCAGCTCCGAATAATATGCGTGGGGTAGTGTACTTTATTGGCATGATCAGTTTTTTCAGAAATTTGTTCCCAACTTCTCTGAGCTTATGGAATTCCTTGGTAACCTCAGCGATAAAGGGGAGGAAAGTCAAGCTAGACCCTTTCCAGCAAGCGGCATTCAAAGCCTTGAAGGTAGCTTTAATGAGAGCCCCTACGTTGGCAAGGGCCATCATCACCTCCTTCCAAGGATTAGGTGTCACAGTCACCTGTTCCAGTCTCTGCCTTCCATCCATCCTTCCACTTCCTAGCCGGCCTATCTAGATCCCTTTTTTTCAGTCGGTCGATAAATCATTATCTGTTTTGACATTCTGATTATAACCCCCCTATCGCTCTATCTAATTAGGCTTTTCTGTATGATCGTGTATCTTACGTCCCTAATCTGTGAGGAAAAGGCATCTCCTCCGAAGAATAATTCAAAACCGAGAGAAGTACGCTAAGTTATAATCGAATCGCCACTGCTCAGTACTTTAGCAATGACGATTAGAAACAATGTTTGCTTAATTTTATACATTTCCATTACGTAAACGAGTCTTTAATTTATAGTAGGTTGTGGAAAATAACGGAAAAAGTTTTCAAAGTTTGTCATTAATGAAAATAACCAACGGTCGCCAGTTCCTCACCGGAACAAGAATAATTAAATTGAAACTGAACTTTATACTCGTAATGAATATCAAGTAAGAATAGTTATAGGTCTCATAAGGCAGGAGCAGTGCATAACGCACACTTTCAAGTACTTCGCACCACACATGTCAAAGTAGTCGAACAGTAATCCAACAGCAAATATATACAACATATTATATTAATGTTCAAAGATCAGTTAAATTAAGATTGTTTATTGCTTGTGGACAGGAACTTTTTCTTACGTTACTCACCATTATATTGACTGTCGTAATTATACCAACCAGAAAGATTGTTTGAATTTACTCATTGGTAAGGACTGTCATTTACCTAGCAGTGACTGTCATATTACTTTGTAGTAAGAGTTACAAAAAACCATAATCTATAAATTAGAACTGTGCTTTGACAACGAAATACAGTGTCAGACTTACGTAAAGTTTTATTATCAATTTTATATTATGAAAGTTACTTTATTTTTCGCAAATGAATTAATAGTGGCGTTTACATCATTCCATTTCTGACGTTATTCATACTACAGCCAAAGATCTCATTATTCCTAATTGTCCAAAAGTTGCAAAAGTTATGTTTTGATAACCTAATAAATTTGTTCATTTCCTGATTATCTTGGTTTATACAAAGGGGTAGGATAGATACTACTTGGATGATGATTTACGAAAATTATTCACTTGTCATAATGCACGGAAACCATGTTATATAAGCAATAAAGTTCCACGCAGGTCAGCCGATATGAATTCTAGTTATAATAAGTCTGGATTTTACTTCACTTCATGATGCCGTTGGTTTGTCGAGGGGCTTCACTTAGCGGTAAAATAAGGCAAGGGTTGATCTTCTTCCCTACCATAGGCAATAACAAGAGAGCACAGTAATCTTGGTGTTACGTTAATTAATCTAGCTGTATTTGTACTGTGCGAAATAAATGCCATTCACAAAGCTTGCCCATATTACACATCTGCCAAACGACCCATTTCAATTTCAGTGCTCCGAACTTCGGAAACAGACTTTTTATTTCCGCACGTTTGCATTGTCACACCTGCGAATACCACCTGTCTCCTCGCGACTCCTGATACTTGTTTGGCGCGCTCCCACGCCCAGCTGGACTGCATTTACAGTTTTTTACACTCTTTTGACAATAGCTTTATTCTGACTAGGCCAGCGAGCCTACTTACAAAATGTTAATATTCCATGCGTATTCTCGTTCTTAAATAACAAATGGCATTTGTAACTTGACAATATATTTACAACAATAATATTCAGCACAACTAATAACACAAACCTGGTATGATCATATGGTGTCTGCCATTCTATCAACATGATACTTCCATACCAATCTGCTCTCTGAGACTGAAAAATTTATAAACCTAATCTCATTGATTCGTCCTTACTTTATCCATTTTATTACAACTTCTAAGATATCTCAAGAACTTCATCCCTGATACTAGTTACTCTCCATGGTTCGGAACAATATACAAGAGTAGATGCTACCACAAATTTATAGAAATTCATTTGCGTTTCTTTTCTTGTTTTTCTTCCCAATTCTTCCGTATGTAGCTTGATATTTACTAACTTTCTTCTCAATATCTTTTGTCAGAGTTAAAACAAATTTGGTATGCTAGATAACTGAAGTACGATGCTTGTTCAAAGTACATCATTTAATATTATTTCCTATCTGACTTGATTTTTCCTTTGAAAGCTATTAGCTTTTTGTTGTCTGCAGGTATTACTAAGTTGTAATATACTGCTCTTTGGCTCAAACTATATACTGCTCTTTGTAAGCTATCCTCCGATTCCTAGAAACTTATCTAGTAATCAGCATCTATCAGAGTATTTAATGATATGCTAGATACTATTTTAATTCCTAAATGTGTATAATTTTCCCACTTCATTACTAGGTAGTCAGTATCTAAATTAATTAAAGAGAGTGAGTGACTACGCCCTTATCTAACACCTTATTTTATTAAAATTTCATCTGAGATTGTCGAACCCGACGATATAATTATTTTTAGATTTACAAATAGACTCTTTATGATAATAATAAGATGTGTAGGACAACATTTTGTTTCAGATACTTTCCACAAAAGGGGTCCTTTCACCTTATCAAACACTTTCTGAAAATCAATAAATGCTAAATACAATTCTAGCCCACATTCCCGACGTTTTTCAATAATTTGTATTCTAACGACATTATCATTAAATGTATGTCTCTGTAAGGAGTTTGGCTGTTCTTCTGAGTTTATTCCTGCAGAGATAGTTTTTTGCCTTTGATTAAGAATTTTCTCAAAACTATTGTATACCGTACTTGGTAAACTTATTCCTCTGTAATTTATTGTGACGTTCCTATTGCCTTTTTTAAATTATAGAAATTACTTTACCTGTGTTCAGTTCCTCAGGCACAGAACAGTTTTTCCACCAGATACTTAAAACGGAGGAAGCTAAATTCTAAAATGGATCGTCAGTATTTTATTATTTCAGCGCTAACGCCATCAACGCCAGTAGGCTTTCTACTTTTCTTCTTACATTTAAGGTTCCTTTTATTATTTTATATCTATATGATCTACAGAGGTATTATCGGTTTTTATAATATATCTTTCTCCATTACTTTCATGATAATATAAATTATTGTTTGCAGTATATTTCTCCATTTTACTCGTAAGTTTCGTAATTTAAACACTACATTCTGTCTTCTATGGATGTCTTGTTCAACGTTAGCGTGAATTTTTTCCAGGATTCAATATGGCATCTGGTAATTAAAGGATTTGTTTTATTACTTTCCTGTGTATGTATTTCATAGGATTCATTGGGTTCACATTTGTAAATAGCTGTTGTAAGCATTTTGTATTTCCAGAATGAGATTTTCACTCTGCAGCGGAGTGTGCGCCGATATGAAAGTTCCTGGCAGATTAGAACTTGCCTTTCGCGTGCAATAGCTCTACCATCTGAGCTACCGAAGCACAACTCACGGCCGCTCCTCACAGCTGTACTTCTGCCAGTACCTCGTGGGCTACCTACCAAAATTTACAGAACCTCTCCTGCGAAACTTGCAGAACTAGCACTCCTGAAGGAAAGGATACTGCGGAGACATGGCTTAGCCACAGCCTGGGGGATGTTTCCAGAATGACATTTTCTTCTAGTTCTGCAAGGTTCGCAGGAGAGCTTCTGTAAAGTTTGGGAGGTAGGAGACGAGATACTGGCAGAACTAAAGCTGTGAAGACCGGGTAGCTCAGATGGTGGAGCACTTGCCAAAGAATGGCAAAGGTCCCAAGTTCGAGTCTCGGTCGGGCACACAGTTTTAATATGCCAGGAAGTATCATTTTGTATTTTTTTAACATTGTTAGCTCTTTCGCTGTTCCATAATGTCAGGTTCTTTTCCGATTTGATACTTTAAATTTCTTTGGTACCTCATTAGCGATTTTCAGCACTGACTTGTTTAATCTTTCCAGTTGTTCTTCAGTATGTAAGAGGTCCATGACTAAGGAATTTATTGCTAGCGCAGTCGAGCAGATGTAACTTCGATGGATTGCTCACGCGCTGCCTGCTGTATGTAAGCTACAATAAAATCGCAGACCAGAGAGCAATTTCGGCAGCTGTAGTAGTAGTAGCAGCTCGCAGTCGGGCGGTTGGGTAGGCCAGTCATGGAGAACGATGGCACTGCCTGACCAGTGTGTATAAGGTAAAAGCCAATATTGTTGTTCTTTATTGCCATGCGCATATGTTAATTGCTACAACTGATTTTTGTACTATTGTTATATCAAAGTCACATGTACATGTTTTCAAAAATGTTTTAATCATAATCTTTCTTATAAAGATAATTTTTTACAGATATTCATCCGAATTCAAAGATTTTACTAATTTCTCTTATCCATAGTCATGCCAATTATCGTTAAGAAAATCAGTTGTTTGTCATACATAACAAAAACTAGTGACCAGCATTGCCCTGGGCTGTTCTAGAAAAACATCTTATAGGAGCAGATATGCACGCGTTATCCAGCAACATCATTGAAGTAAGAATTTTCCGTTTATTCAGAATAATTTTTCAGGGCCATGATGCATCGCTGCTGACGTCCAGATTTACCAATTTAGATTCAAAGTCAGTTAATTATTGAAAGGTTACATTACGAGATTTTTGTCGAAAAGTCAATTATGAGTCACATTTTTTTGTGGAGGTTAGTCACTTGTTTATTGGGAGGTTGCGGAATTTATCTCTTGGGTGGTTAGAGGTATTGTGTTTAGTTTCAACGATTTCTAATTCATGTGTGTGTCTCTGTAGGGAATTCGTTGTCCAGACTGCCACATCGATGCCAGGTGTTGGGACTGTCCTTTAACAGGAAAATTCTAGAGGGAGACAGTCTTTTGCGTTTGCTTCACGTACCCAGTCATCGCTCGAAGCCAAAAATTCTGTATACGAGCTAGAGGCCGAGGCAATGTGTTTCAACGCTGAGAAATTCGAAACAAAATTTTAACATAATCTCTTTCTTTAAATTTTAAAAGCTGTTGGCCAGGTCTTCATTGGCTGTTGGTAACGCCAAGACGTACCGGTGGTTGCGAGATGGGGAGTGAGGATCTCTGCTTTACAATTATGGCTTAAGCACTTCCGTGGTACTGGTTATATTCTCGCCGACGGGCTAATTGCGGTCCTCCGAGAACAATAAGATCCATTCCCGGGTGAAGGATGTGTCAACACCATCAACTGGGTGTCTGATTTCATCGAGCTTACTGCATATTAACGAGGGTGTCGTGTCGTTTAGAAAAATGACGTGAATATGGGCACACGCACGGGACGTTCCATTCCAGAAATCTCAGGCAGGAAATGGGGTAGTGTGGCAGCGAAAATATGTGTTGTCACACATGTAATGGAATGGTGTATCACATACGTGTGTGTGTATGTGTGTGTGTGTGTGTGTGTGTGTGTGTGTGTGTGTGTGTGAGTATGTGTGTGTGTGTGTGTGTGTGTGTGTGTGTGTGTGTGTATGAGTGTGTGTGTGTGTGTGTGAGAGAGAGAGAGAGAGAGAGAGAAAGAGAGAGAGATTTGTGGGCGGAGGGGGGAAAACGAGGAAAAACTAAATGGAGCAATACACCTGTCAGAATGTCAACTACCTTCGTGTAACAAAAGTTACAGCACGGCCATCATGTCGCGATAGGTAAGCCGAGCATTAACTTTGTGGGTGTTGACAACACGATCTAGGATCAACCGCACAAAATTACTTTTAACGCGAGGGATGACTTTGGTTTCAGAATGGTGTAAAATTATCAACACTTCTCTTTGTGTGAATTTACAGAATTGAGCTATGTATAATGACGAAGACAGCCCTGTCTGTCACTTAACGATGTTTCGAACTGTCACTAATAACGTCATGTCCATTTCTTATCAAGGAGACGCCGAGTAGAATTTCACTGGCTATTTATGCTTCCAGTAAATCACTGTGTCTACAGAGTTCACTAAATCGAATATTAGAACCTGTCGAATGATGATTTCCCTTATAATGGAACAAATTCTGAAAATATGAAATGGTAATTACGTGTTACCGTTTGACTAAGTGTTTCTTTCTCTATAGAACGTTTAGTAAGTCTTGCACATTCTTTTCCTCTAGATAACAGCATTATATCTGTCCAACGGAACCTTTGTTACTGTTAACGGCCATTTTACGAAACTTACTGTCTGTCCTCGTTACTTTCATTTACTAGCATTTACGATTTTTACAAGTGCAGCCTTATATACTAGGTCCACAGCTTTGTTTCCCCCATTTTTCTCAAAGTTCGAGACTTTACATCTACCTCTACATCTACATCCATACTCCACAATTCACCTGACGGTGTGTGGCGGAGGGCACTTTCAGTACCGCTGTCTCTTCCGCTTTCTATTCCAGTCTTGTATTGTTCGTGGAAGGAAAGATTGTCGTTATGCCTCTGTGTGGGCTCTGATCTCTCTGATTTTATCCTCATGGTCTCTTCGCTAGATGCACGTAGGAGGGAGCAATATACTGCTTGACTTATCGCTGAAGGTATGTTCTCGAAACTTCAACAAAAGCCCGCACCGAGCTACTGAGCGTCTTTCCTGCAGAGTCTTCCACTGGAGTTTATCTATCATCTCCGTAACGGTTTCGCGATTATTAAATGATCCTGTAATGAAGCGAGCTGCTCTCCGTTGGATCTCCTCTATCTCCTCTATCAACCCTATCTGGTACGGATCCCACATTGGTGGGCAATATTCAAGCAGTGGGCGAACAAGTGTGCTGTAACCTACTTTCTTTGTTTTCGGATTGCATTTGCTTAGGATTCTTCCAATGAATCTGTCTGGCATCTGCTTTACCGACGATCAATTTTATATGATCATTCCATTATGAATCACATACAGTGCCTGCTCCCAGATAATTTATGGGATTAACTTCCTCCAGTTTCTGACCTGCTATACTGTACCTAAATGATAAAGGATCTTTCTTTCTGTGTATTCCCAGCACATTACTCTTGTCTACACTGAGATTCAATTTCCATTCCCTGCACAATGCGTCAATTCGTTACAGATCCTCCGGCACTTCAGTCCAATTTTCCATTGTTACAACCTCTCGATATACCACAGAATCATCCGCAAAAAGCCTCAGTGAACTTCCTATGTTATCCACAAGGTCATTTAGATTTATTGAGAATAGCAACGGCACTACGACACTCTCCTGTGGCACACCTGAATTCACTCTGATTGCGGAAGGCTTCCCTCCATTGAAAATGTCATGCAGCGTTCTCTCATCTAGGAACTCTTCAATCCAATCACACAATTCGTCTGATAGTCCATATGCTCTTACTTTGTTCATTAAACGACTGAGGAAAACTGTATCAAGCGCCATTCGGGAGTCAAGAAACACTGCATCTAGCTGGGAACCCGTGTCTATGGCCCTCTGAGTCTCGTGAACGAATAGCGCGAGCTGGGTTTCACACGATCGTCTTTCTCGAACCCATGCTGATTCCTACAGAGTAAATTTCTAGTCTCCGGAAAAGTCATTATACTCGAACATATTATTGTGAAAACCTTGCAAAAAGTTTACGGTTCGAAGTATTGGCCTTCGTTGGCCACTGCTTTCTTCTAGCTTTAGGGCAGCATACGAATCCTGCAGTGTATAAACTGGGCATCTTTTGAGGGAACTCGTGAATCTATCCAATTTTTGATTGTTTCATATGTATGCAAGTGCTTGTCAGCTAAGTCGTGTGTCATAGATCGAGAAAGGTGGCAGTCGGAGAAATATCTGGAACGTCTCCAAGTATGTTTTGACGGGATTTTCGACATGGGGTCGTGCACTGTCATGCTTCAGAATCATTTTTTCATGTCTATATCTTTAGTGCTTGGCTCAAACAAATCAACTGCTATCGATAACGATTTCCTGTGATTGTTCCCGTCGGTAGCAGTATCATCGAAAGCTTTCTCTCTTTCACATCCATGTCTGTCTTCAGCGCCAAATCACCATTCTTTAAACATGAAAAACATTTTCTGCGAAGTTCTGTCGCTAACAGGGGTCTCATCATAGGTCTTACCCAGCTTTTTATAATCCTGAGCTGCAGATTCCTTCATATCAAAGCAGAAAATTATAACCTCCTGCAGATGACGAGAATTGGGCTCATAAGTTGACGTATTCAGTCGAGAATAACTTTATGATGCTATCAAAACTCGACTGATATTTTGATGGCGTTAGGTTCTCAAATACGTAAGCTTACTGTATGACACTTACAACGAACGACTTGCAACACTACTTTGCACTACTGCCGTCTATTGCAAAACGGCGGATGCAAAGTTGTAGACCTAATAGTTCAGTACTACCTCTCACCCTATTTCAGTGGCATTTACAGCTGTGACATAATGCTTGAAATCTCGACAAAGGTTAGGTATCATTCCACTCAGTACTTTAATAATTATTGCAAGATCTTGATTCCACAATTATTTATTGTCATCGCGTTTCAGTGTGTCTGCCATCATACGAATATCAAATTTATGTAACTAAAACATAAGAAATATAGGTTTCATGAGCCTATCCGATAATGAATAAGCCTGTACGAGCGAGTTCGACTATGAATAAGATGTCTAACCAGCATAGAACACAAGTATTCTAATTTATCTCATGTAAGTATGACTTGTTAATGTTATACTTCCGTCAATTTGATTTTCTGATGGTGATGAGCCCTCTGAAACATACGAGGCTGTGGAAAATTATAATTTATGATTTAGCTACTATAATTTATAGTCTGCATGCCGAAACTTTGATCTAATGAGAATATCGAGAATCTTTTTCACTCTAATTTGTTTCTTACGACCGTAAATTCCGTGAAGGCTTGATATCTCAACGCTATCCACTACTTGCCGAAGGCAGCGTCTGCAATATGTTTCTATAGTACGTTACATGCATTAAATTCTACGAAGCGCAATGAATAGGGGCTAAATTATTACAGTAAATCAATTATGACGGGCGACAAAAGCAGCTCAGATTTAGGGAAGTTAGCACTGCAGTGATGTAGCCAACCTTTGGCTTATGGGCACCTTTGCCTTCCTCTTAATGTTTGGAATGTGTAGAGGATGTGTTTATAAAGAGTATCGTGCACATGACAGTACAGGGATCCGTTACCGAGTGTCGCTCCAGTATTTTGGACCCTAATAATAACAACTACACGACGAAATAGAACTAATTTAGACACGAGCTTTTGGCCTAGATACAGGAAGATTCACATGTTGGAATAGAATTACATCGATCATTCAGAAGAAAGGCTATGTCGAGCTCACGATAACCGTTATTACGATAGACTAGAAATTCAGTGTTCCCTACAAAGAATCAGTTACTGTACTGCTTCCATCGGAAATGACGCACTAGGACCGCAACACAAAGATAATAACCATTAGACTGCACAGAGAAGAATAACTGTTGTATTTTCTGTGAGCACCATTGGGAAATAAAACAAATTAAGCAACATGAAATATTTTTCCAGTCCGAGCGTAAATCATTCTACTACTTTCATAATATATTCAGGCAAGAATCATAATATGAAGATAATAAACCTTACGCTATATACAGACGAAAAGCAATACTGTTCTTTTCCTACGCTTCGTTGTTAAGTGGGACAACTTTTATGGCCAGAAGCATGTCTGTTGCGAAGAGTAAACATACAAATCTCGCTTCAGTTATTTACATGTAGGAAAACTTGGACAGTATTTTCGAATAAATATTTATACAATGATAACAGAGTGTTCCTCCTCAACGATTTCGAAAGAAAGCGGGTCATTTGCAGCTGTGAAGTGCATACATTTTCTTTTATTTTACAGCAATCTCGGCAATAAATGAAAACATACTGTATGAGCATGAGAAACAATGCCGATACTATTTACGTATCCGGGTAACTCGAATAACAAAGACACATGCTGGATCTCGTTCGTTGGGTAGGTTTCAGACGGTGCATTATTCCCTTTGCGAGTCGCTGTGAACAACAGGGATTTAGCAGACGAACATGACTAGCAACACTCGATAATGGGTCTAACGAGATGGAAAGCGAAGCCGACATGGTATGACAGCAGTGTACGCGTCAGAGGCCTGAATGCGTGCTGGAACCAAAGCAAGCTTTCAATGGCAGGAACTCGCGCAGCTCCCGTGAGCAACGGCCGCGCTTAATAGAGCCAGTGTTCCCTGTGTTGGGTGAAAGCGCAGGGCGTCCTTCTACATGCTTTTCCTTCAATTCAGGTCTGGCTCACAGTATAGTAGCTTCAGCAAGCTCTGCACAAAGGCTTTCCAATGTGGCTCTGTAGTTACAAAACGCTGCGGATTCTGCGGTGCCAATTCGTCTATCACGTGGGTGATTACTTTTATGAAAGACTTTCATTTCAATTGGCCGTTTCTATGCTCTTACATTTATTTTGCTTTCCATTTCAATAGGTAAACTACATCCCATACATTTCAAAACAGCAGATTATTGCAGTATATTTGCAACGACAGATGCTTGTATTATAAACGACGCAAAACTGCTGTCACGTTACTCCTTTCACTCTTCAAAGTGCTACAGTATTACAAGTAGTTTTCGTTTCGAAATTTTTGTAGAAACGTACTTATGTTCTAATTAATTCTGTTTCAGAAAATTGCGAAGTGCCTAAAATGCACATATAAATTAGTGAATACATTACAAACATGTTATCATCGTTTCTGAGAACTGGATTGGGAAAAGTGTATGCAATGAGTGTAACGGCAGCATTGAGGAGAATATGCGCAGATTTGACAAAAGATATTTTGATAAAGTCAATAAACGAATCACTATCAATTATCCAAGCACTGCAGGGGGGGATGACAAAGATACGTTAGGAATATGTGACAGTTGTTTCACAGTTGTATATCAATCTCCATTTCCATCTTTTAGTCATCGCAGTGGAATGTGTTTACATAAATATTATTGTCAAATAGAAAATCAGTCAGCAAAAGAAGGATAACTTAAGGTGACTGTATATGCAAAGAATAGTACCATTTTTTTATTAAATTTCTGTTAAGCAAGCTCAAGGGGATGAACGATGTATTTATGTCGTTTCGAGAGGAGAGAGATGAGCTGTGTTCCCCGGAAAGTAGGTTGTTAAATTTTCAAGGAAACAAGTGCCAAAAAAGGGTGTAGCAATACTGTTATTTCTCTCGCCAAAATATCGGGAAATGTTGACCAGAGAATGAGAAATGCTAGAACTTCTTAGGAGGGTTTACCGCACCTTTAACAAATTGGGGAAACGTTTACGTGTCCTTATACCCCTGTGAACCAAATAAATTAAAACATGGTAACGCCCGCATCTCGTAGTCGTGAGGTAGCCTTCCCGCTTCCCACGCCCAGGTTCCCGGGTTCGATTCCCGGCGGGGCAGGGATTTTCTCTGCCTCGTGATGGCTGGGTGTTGTGTGCTGTCCTTAGGTTAGTTACGTTTAAGTAGTTCTAAGTTCTAGGGGACTGATGACCATATATGTTAAGTCCCATAGTGCTCAGAGCCATTTTTAAAACATGGTAACCGTATTACACAGTCTTCTGAGTGGCGACTGATTATATTGTAGCCCGCTACGGTAGCCTCTCATGTGACACACTCTTAACATCAGAGGAGGAGATTAGCGTGTAACGTCCCATAGACAACGAGGTCGTTACAGACGGAGCTTAAGCTAGGGGTTAGGGAAGGGTGAGGAAGGAAATCGGTAGTCCTTTTTCAAAGGAAACATCCCCGCACTTTCTTGAAGAGATTTAGAGAAATCACGGAATACCTAAATCATGGTGGCCGGACGTGGGTCTCATCCGTCGTCCTATAGAATGCGAGTGCAGTATGCTAACCACTACGGCACCTAGCTTGGTTGTAATGTCAGAGCCCTGTTAACACGTTCTGTTACTTTCTCATGAACGTAATACAAGTATATTCTGCATTATTTGATGTTATTAACATCGAGTATTATTTGAAAACGAAGGATGAAATAAATATTTAGCGAATTACGAGTATGGGGCTAGGCAGAAACCTAAGAGTACAGCTTAAATTGCCGCGATTAAAACACGCAACAATGAAATTCATCAGGAGAACGAGAAACCAGTCCAAGTTGCCAATCCTTCCTTACTTTTAATTTATTTCATGAATACTTTAGGGCCGACACCCATTTTCAAACTATCATAAAAAAGTCGGAAATGGCATTTCTGAAGATGCCAAAAATATGCAATGAACATTTACGGTGCATACGAATAAGTGTCCATTGCGCATTTTTTCCTTGTTCGGAAATGCCACTTGCGACTTTATTACGGTGTTTTGAAAATGGGTTTCGTTCCGGGGCCAGTCATCGAATGAATAAAATGTAAAAATTTGCAACTTGGACAGGTTTTTTCGTTTTAGTGATGAACAGAATGCTGGAAGTTCGTCATGAAATTCATATTCTTCGATTCTTCCTTCTCACAAATATTTCGCTCTTTATTACCGTATACGTACTGCCTTGGGCTGTAACCTGAGAGGACAATTTAAATTTTTGCGACTGAAACGAGCACCATTAACAATAATATTCTTCCTTGTCACAAATAATTCGCTGTTTTTATTAAAATGTGTGGCATTTTCCGAGGGTGCGGCTAGGCAAGAATCTAAGGCCTAGTTTACACGACGAAACTAGGTTGCAGGCGACTGCGCTACCAGGCACTACGCATGCGCGCCGCGCGTTTGCGCAACTCGTTGGTGAAACTAAACACTTTCGCCTTGTTCCAACTTTGGTGACACTAGTTACATGTGTTTTGAGGTTATGTATGTTTGTAGAGTGTAGACAAACTGAAATATGAAGTGAGGAACTGAGAATAATGTTCCCTTTTTGGATATCTATGCTTTGATAGGAGTTTGTGGGATTTCAGTGATTCTGATATGCAACATATTGCTGCCGCTCAGATCATCATGTGCGATCATAACGTAGATGGTTTGACAATATCTGAGCTACAGGGCAAAATTTATTGAGTTAGGAGCACATATACAACTGAATTAAGAAAAATACAAGCAAGTGCAATTTTAGCGGTGGCAATGCTCTCGTCTACAAGACTAAAAATCCTATCCTTTGAGCTGGCCAACTCTTTGTTAAGGAATATTGTTGACAGGAGGGAAGACTATACAAATTCAACAACCTACATTCTTTATTCATCTCATTAAAAGGTCGCTGCAGTGCTCACCATTCATATAAGTTAGAAGTCTGAAATATTGCCACTGTACAGATCCATCTTCAAGAGAGTAGTTTGCAAACCATTCTCTTCTTTATGCGGCCTGCATTTAAAAATTATTGTTGCTAATGTTAATAATTATTACTGTTAATGTTAATAATTATTGGTGTTAATGAAATATTGTCATCTCCAACTAAAACCGTGTCTTATAGCATGCCGAATGTTCTCGATTGTAATGCACGCAATATGATACGTAATTTCAGTTGTGTTGACAGTGCTGCATGCATTACAGTACCTTTAACCCCTATTGTATAATTAGCTCTATTTAGAGCAAACGTGGACAGTTCTGGTGACATTCTAAAATAATTAAAAGAACTTCTTGGATCTTACGTTGTACGTTATTTCAGCAACGATGCTGGGGAACCGTGCTGACGTCTTGTCTTCATCCAGACACGAATCGGACACGTTTCTTATTTTTTTTTTTCTACAGCGATTCCACGCAGCAATGTTTAACTCCATCACAACTCGTGCGACTTGCAGCTGCCAAAACTTTCATTTCATACACGACGCGGGGACCGACAAAACAACGAAACTGAAGTGTATACTGGTGTCGCAGTGTCTACAGTCATATATGAAACCTCTTGCGTGCAACTCATTCCACGCAACGAGTGGCGCAACCCAATGTCGTCGTGTAAACTAGGCTTAAGAGTACAGATGCAATTGCTGCGGCTGAAACAAGCTACAATAAAATTTGTATTTCTTTGCCTTACAAATATTTGCCTCTTTATTTCCGCATACGCACCGACTTCCGAGTGTGGGGTTAGGCAGGAATTAAAGGGGCCAGCTAAAAACGCTGCGACTGAATCGATTAGCAATAGTCGACAGCCAATCATGCGGTAGTCGATAGCGCATGACATCGAAATGACGTCACGTTTGCGGGAATTGTTCTGAAACGAGCATTAGTCTTATCCAGCAGCCCTGGAGGGAGCCTGTCGATACTTTTACGTCGTCTCGTGAAAACCAACGGCGTGTCATAGCTCAATCTTGGCTACAAAGAAATGACGTTCCATAAGCTTACTTCAAAAAGTCCATACACATTTGTGTACTGACGTCCGATTTCAGTTGGCAATTCTCTTATATATTCTCCTGTACCAGCTGAAACGTAATTTGACAAATTACTTTATACAGCAGATATTTCTCTGAAGTAATGTAGTTTTCAATTAATCTTCGTGCAACGGTTTTATCTCTTCACATCTGTAATATTTATTTTTATATTGTGATTCGCAGAAACTGCCTATAAGTGGTGTCCGGAGCATTCGTTACTTAACCCAAAATCCTTCTACCCCACTGAGCAGTGCATCCACGATACCTGCCACGTTCGCCCCCACCACCTGCTGTCATGTGTATAACTGTTTTTTAAATTTTTGTCATTTTTACGTATTTTATACTGAATATCGGCCTTCCCTCTAAAACTATAATATATTTACATTTCAGTGTATACGGTCTGAAGGAAGTCGCTATCTGACCGAAACTGGTTGCGGGGATTGTTAATAAATGTTATGTGCGATCAAGACTGACTTGATTTAAATTAAAACTTTTGAATTAACTTAAAAACACACATAATCGAAATTGAAGGAAAAAATATCACGTTTGGACGGGTAATATTTGATGAATCAAACTCTGATTCTACATCGTCATATCTACTCTGCATGTCACTGGGAAATTCATGGCAGAGGGTATTTAACGGTATACAAATTCGTGTTTCTTTCCGTCCCAATTGCGTGTGGAGCGCAATAAAAATAAGAGCTTTAGTTGCTCTGTGCAAACTGCAGTTAGTCTTTCTTCGAGGTCTCTAAGGCAGCAAGATGTAGGGTCAGAAGTAAATTTCTAGATTATTCACTTAAAGCTGATTCTTAAACTCACGCAAGTTAGACTTTCGCGGAATTTCAAGCGTCTTACAGTTTAAGTCTGCCAACATTTCCACGACGCACTCCCGTGAGTCAAACAAACTTATCACTGTTGGAATATGTTCAGTGTCTCCTGTTAGGCCTATTTGCAGTGCGTCCCCCATATTTGAGCAGTTTTATAAAGTGGGTCGCTTACGAGTTTTGTGAACAGTCTCTATAGAAAACTCGCTACATTTTCCCAGTGTCCTGCCAATGAATTCTGTACGATTAAAGCGTCAAATTATGACTCACATTTACGCAGCTTCCTTCAAGAATTAGTTCGATATAGGTAACTGTGACACTGGAATATCTCCAAGGATAGTATTAACATTGCTTGCCAGGCAATTGAAATACAAAATAAGCATTATAAGGGCACAGTACCCTTCCCCGAAGATGCTTGGAGTTATTTATACTTCTGTCGATGACTAGATCGGAAAAGAATTCGGAGTGTAAGAGAAGGGGAAGATTTGAAAGCAAATAAGTTTAGTCGTTTCCAAATAAATCATTGCAGCGTTTGCCTTAAATGATATAAGAAAACCACACGAAAAGGTGGGATTCGAATTTACACAACAATATTGAACACAGAATTTGTTTCGAAACATCGTTCCTACTAACAACAGATATCAGCATGACTAATAGTTCATTCACTGAAGTAGTACCTCGTACACATGGACATTGTTGACATTCACTGAAGTAGTACCTCGTACACATGGACATTGTTGACAATCACAACGCATAAATAAATTAAAAAAAATTATTATTGTAACGGCTTTGTACGTGTGTCTTTGGTTTTTGTAAACTGTTAAATTCTGTGTTAAGTAATATATTGTATATAGTCCCATAGTGCTCAGAGTCATTTGAACCATTTGAAACCGTTCCTAGTTGTTAGAAATTTTCATCCTTCGGATAGCAACATTATTGTTGTATGAAACATGATTAACACATTAAAAACCAAACACAACACACACACACACACCCACACACACACACACACGAACTAGTTGACCCGAGTTGAGCGTGGTAGCGCAGAACGCACTTCAGCGATCCCGTCTCAGAAAGCGATTTACATACCGCTGCTCAACGTGTGTGCGAACGCCACGGCACAGGGAAGGGCTGAATTCATGGAATGTGGCAACTGTGCGGGCGGACCGGCAACAACACAGTCCGGCAGGCGCGCTTAGATTCCGCCACGTTTAGGTGCTGGCTTTTGCCGCCGCCTCCCCCCCCCCCCCTTCCCCCCCCCCCCCCCCCGCTCTTCTGTGTGTGTCATGTGGGTCGCGGCCACTCTACAAGATTACAAGGGCAGCTTTGCGACGAAGAATTCAGAATAACGACGGTAACTTCATTCGTTCATTGGCCAAGCAATGTGACTAAGACCATGTCTGCCGCGAGACCGCTGGTGATCATAGCAGAACTCACGCCTGTTACCTTGTGGCAGTCGACGACCACAAACTGCGCTTCTTGTATCCTTCCGCTCTTGTATTCTTGGCTGGAGTGTTTGTAATACAGTTACATGCGGCTTGTTGACAAAATTGTCGACAAAGTGTATGCTTTGGATGAACTGAGCCTGTAAACGAGCTAGCTACGTATTATTGACTCATACCTCGTCGCAGTTGTGCTACATTAGAGTTCTGGTTACTACGGCTTTTATGCAGCTCTCTGCATTAATTTCTATGCCTGGGTTGAGTTTACTTCGAGGGTGTCGGAAATAAAGTGCAATATCCTATTTAACAGAAAAACATAAAATAAATACAAAAGGGGATATCATTGTCGGAGTTTTCCGGCATACTGAATGAATTATGAGCTTTCGGGATTGCAGCCGGATGATAAATACTTGCCACAGTATTTCAGCTGGCAACCGTGCAGAAAGGTGAAACTATATGTCCACCCTCCGTTCGAACGCTCCCAGAAAACGCGCCAGAAAACATTAGATGTCGCTAGACGTATCTTTACGAAGAAAATCTTTTCTCGTGCTTGGTCGCCATCCTTCCCCCATAGCGCTGTATTAATCTGTTGTGGAGAGTACCATTATCATTGAACACCGACAGTAGATATTCTAGTTCCTTTGTAAGGCTGTCTACAGCGGAAAAATCATGCGCCTAGCGCACAAACTTGATAAAAACGCGGTAGTTTGTGAAGGTTGATGGCAGTTCGACGCTTCCAGATAGTGGTCCGTTTATGTGGGTTATGGTTGATGGCCCTAATGACCCGTGCAATTTCCTACTAACCAAGGTATCCAGCAACGGTAAGCATCCATCCTTCTCTATATCCAATCTATATTAGATGCTCGTGCGATCTGAATTCTGATGTTACAGGAAACGTGACAGTTCTTCTTCACTATTTGGCCATACTACAAATGTTTTCTACATCAAACCAGAGGACTTCCGGTTTAAGTTTCATCGAATCAACTGCTCTTTCCTCACAGTCTTAACCAAAACAATTTGCTACTAGAGGAGAGAAAGGACTCCCATAGCAACGCTATCAGTCTGCTGAAAATTTTGATTGTTAAGTACAAAGTATGTTAGGAAAGGGTGTGGTGGAAAAATTCGATTATATCGGCGTGAATTTATTTCTGATGAGTGACAACGAGTCCATAAGTGGAACTTTAATGAAAAGTGAGGTGACATCGAAGCTCACTAATAAGTCAGTTTCACTGACTTGACGAGGCTTCAGATTATTGATAAAGCAACACGGTTGTGATCACCACAGCACAGTTCCCCACGCCAGGTCTCAGTAAATAGGCAAGATGTCTAGCCAATTCATACGTAGGTGCATCGATATTATAGAGGATCGACCGTAACGGAACCTCGTTTCTGTGAATCTGGGCGACACAGAACTATGAGGTTTGAATCTTTTTACCACTTCTTGCGGAAGAGACGAAGAATTCAGCAGCGCTGACGTTTTCCTTTCCACTTTCCCTGTGGGGTCTTTCTCAGTCTTCCGATAGGTTGGTTCACTCAAAACGTTATAAACCCTCTGTTCATAAACCTCACGTGGCAACAGCACGATGGCGTTCCCTGGGCATTGGTAGGCCAAAGTCGGATAGGGTCCATAAGGAGTCTACTTAGTTTTCGACCTTCGCCCGCCTGTCAGCAACGTTACAGCAAGAAGATATTTTTCGATTCTCGGTGGTTAATTTGACAGATAAGATTTTCGACAAAGTGACGCTGTCCGTGTTTGGGAAAGGTGTGAACTTCGCCCCTATTCCGAGAACTGATTTTATTAGTGCTCGTTAGTGATGATGCAGAAGAAAAAAGACGTGAAACATATCGTCCACCCTCAGAAGATCAATATTTCTGCCCTAGAAAGGGCAGCACTATTAGAGCTATGATATGATTCTCAATCAGTGATCGTACTAACGGATAAAGCAAACGCCACCTTGCTGTTACCATATGAGGTCTATGAACAGAAGATTTATAACCTGTTGAATCGTAAGACTGACAAAGTGAAAGCGGAAAGGGAGGTAGAAGGGAAAGTGGAATGGAGAGCGTCAGCGGTGGTGAACACTTGTTCTCTTCCACAAGATGTGTACAAAGTGCTACACCAAGTTATATAGTCTCACAAATATTTACCAAAAGAGTTCCGCTACGACCGATCGTCAGTAATATCGACGCAACCACGTATGATTTGGCTATCCACTGAAACCTTTCGTGGAAAATTTTGCGCGTCATGATCGCAAACTTGCTGCTGAATCAATAGACTGAAGTCTCTTCAAGTCAATAAAACTGACTTAATAGCTTCGACGTCACCTCACTTTTCAGTAAGGTTCCTCTTACGGACTCGTTGTCGCTCAACAGAAATACGTTCACGGCCGATATAACAGGACTTTTGCACCATGTCGTTTCCTAACATATTGTGTACTTAACAATGAACATTTTGAGCAACCTGGCGGTGTTACCATGGGCAGTCCTCTCTCTCCTCTGTTTCAAATCATTTTTTATGGAAACTTTGAGTAAAGAGCACTTGATTCGTAATTTAAACAGAGAGTCTTCTGGCTGTATGTAGATGTAGTGTGGCCCCATAGTGAAGAAGAACTGTCAACTTTCTTGCAACATCTCAATTCAGTCGACAAGATCATGTGATTTACGATGGAAATAGAGAAAGGTTGATGCTTACTGTTGCTTGACGTCTTGGTTAGTAGGAAATTGCATGGGTCATTAGGGCATACCGCCAAACATAAGCCCATACCTACGTAGCTCTTTGTAAAACCGTCAAGCTTCCATTAACCGTCATCAACTACAAATGTTATTAAAAAATTGGTGCGCCGGGCACATGATGTTTGTGATGGAGATAGCCTTACAGAGGAGCTAGAACACCTACAGTAGATGTTCAGAGATAATGGTGCTCCCCACATCAGATTAATGCAGCGCTAAGGAGGAAGAAACGTGACCACCCACAATATCAGTGAGACAAGGAGCTGTTCAAGTCCATGGCGTTCCTTCTGTACATAGGTAACTGTTCGTCTAAAGCAGGCGCGACGCTTAGGAGACATCAAGTTTAGTAATATTCCGGCCACAGACGAAGATTAGCCTCTTCCCGATTCGGTAGCGGACGATCTTGGACTGTGGATGATGGGGATTTACAAAATTGCTGGCCAGTGTGGCAAAGTTTACATAGTTTTGACGTTACGCACAGTGCACGAAAGGTGCAGTGAACAAGAGCGGCACACTCGCCTTTCACAGCCCGGTGAGTTGGGGGTAGCTGAGTATTGTTTTACCACAAGACACTTTAAGGTTTCCGAAACTCATGGAAGGTCAGAGGCTTAGAATCGCATGATGAAGGTCATTAAATTCATTGAAACCTGCTAAAACTGTAAAAAGTAGCCCTTTACTCCCGGAAATGTCACAGTTATTGAAATATTCCTGGCTATAATGCAATGGCAGCATGAATTACTTACTGAAACTCAAACGATTCGTCCCATCTAACTAGCACATCTTCAGAGGAATGTTGCAGCTTTTTAACCGTCCGATGCACACCCTGGCTTGGTACTAACTGAAGTAAAATTCTGTTTCTGTACGCTCCCGTGCAGATGTGTAACGTCATATGTTTTGAATACTTGAACGCAATTGACTGTTTTCGAATGCTTTTATCAGCTATTGACATCACCCTTGGAGGAAGACAGGCACACATCTACTTGAGGAAGGGAAGCCAGGTGCACTATGATCACACCTGGCTGAAAATGACTTACAAGCTCGTGGCGCCCTTCTCGGTAATGCTGAAATTCAGTGTTGTTCTGGCCTATACTTAGCTTTGATGACAGCTTCCACTTTGCAGGCATACGTTCTATCAGCTGCTGGGAGGGTTTCTTGGGGAATGGCAGCCCATTGCTGCACTGAGGAGAGGTATCGATGTCGGTCGGTGAGGCCTGGCATGAAGTCTACGTTCCAAAACACCCGCAAGGTGTTCTACAGGATTCAGGTCAGGATTCTGTGCAGGTAAATCCATTAAAGGGGAATTATTGTAGCGTAACCTCTCCGACCACTGGGCGTACATTATGAACGAATGCTCGATCGTGTTGAAGATGTAGCAGCTATCCCCGAATTGCTCTTCAACAGCGGGAGGCCAGAAGGTGCTTAAAACATCAACGTAGGTCTGTGCTGTCGTAATGCCACGCAAAACAACGAGGGGTGAAAGCCCCCTCCATGAAAAACACGACCTCATCATAACACCATCGCCTCCGAATTGTACTATTAGCATTACACACTGGCAGATGACTTTCACCGGATATATGCCATACCCACACATTGCCATCGAATCGCTACATTGTGGACCGTGATTCGTCACTCCACACAACGTTTCTCCACTGTTCAAACGTCCAATATGTACGCTTCTTAAACCAAGCGAGGCGTCGTTGGGCATTTACCGGCGTGATGTGTGGCTTATGAGCAGCCGCTCGACCATGAAATCCAAGTTTCCTCACCTCCCACCTAAGTGTCATAGAACTTGCAATGGATCCTGATGCAGATTTGAATTCCTTCGTGATGTTCTGAATAGATATCTACCTACCAAACATTACGACCCTCTTCAACTGTCGGCGGTCTCAGTCAATCAACAGACGAGATAGGCCTGTACGCTATTGCCCTGTAGGTGTCCCTTCACGTTCCCACTTCACTATCACATCGGAAACAGTGGACTTAGCGATGTTTAGGAGTGTGGAAATCTCGCATACAGACGTATGACACAAGTGATACCCGATCACCCGACCACGTTCGAAGTCCGTGAGTTCCGCAGGGCGCCCCTTTCTGCTCCCTCAAGACGTCTAGTGAATACTGAGGTCGTTGGTATGGAGTACCTGGCAGCAGGTGGCAACACAATGCACCTAATATGAAAAATGTATGTTTCTGGGGGTACCAGAATACCTTTGATCATATACTGTGTCACGCAACCTCTACACTTCCTGCTTCCGATACGACTACGTTATTAGCAGATGCATCGTTCGCTTTGTGACTGCATCTTCAATTCTACTCCCCCACGCAATAAATTGTATAATACATACGTGATTGTTCTATTTCTGTTTGTTTACAGTACACTTGTCTTTTACAAATAGTTTTTCTGCCTAGTTACTGTTATGAGATACTTAACTTGCAACAGGCGGCGACCTCATGGCACGGTGAGTTAACATATTTCACTGCAACGTGACGGATCAGTAACATTCAATTTTTTTGAAAAAGGGGATCTGTAAGGGAAATGTATCAATATGTAAGGATGAGGTTAAGCTTACGTGATTTCCGTCCTTTTTTTGGTGATTTGGGCTGTCCTGGCAGTGTGGTTACAGTGGACACTCTTTGTCTCCGCCGGCGGCCTCGGGACAGCCAGTGCGTTAAGCGACACTCTTCGACGGGCACTTATGTATCATAAGGCAGATTTGAATATGAATGCGAGGGATAATCAAAAAATGTGACCTAATTAAATTTTTTTTGGTTCGCAGAACAGTTATGTACACACTGAAATACCCGCGTCGCAGGATCATATCACAATGCAACGGTAGCCAAAAGGCAATTGGGCAGACTATTCAATGGGCTTCGCAATTTCGCTAGAAAAAAAAATTCTAATTTGTTATCTACGTCGCTTTACAATTAATTGTGTCGTTAAAGTTCCACTTCTACGATATCTGGATTCTTCCCATCCTTCGTTTGCGCAAAAAATTTCAATTGTCATAGTGGTGAGCATTTCATCGGTGTAACTCATCCTATAAATAACTGATCAAACACAATATTGATACCGGAGAAGACATGGGGACACTGCTTCCTGTGACACTAGTCCATCTCGGGTTGATGACTACTTTTAATATCAAATATTTGTTAGTTACTGCAACCATATGTTACCATAGTTTAGACGGTCTATTTTTTAAAAAGAATAGCCATACTGTCAACAGAAACATGCCATCTTATATGACTATTACGTCAAACTTTTAATATTGGTTTCGGAAATTACGTGCTCTCTTCAGATGTACAGTTCCTGACATGACGAAACTTATGAAACTAGTAGCAGATTAATCACATGTATCGATGTCAGTAAACTAGGGAAAACTGGTAACGTAAATATTGCAATTCATAAGCGGTTTAACGTAATAAATTATTACACCACACGATCAGTTTAAATAGTGTGCTTCTAGGTGTTCTGACGAGTTGTTATTTTAGTGCATAAACGGTAACACCAACTCGGCAGAAATCCCGGCCATACATTAATAACCAAATGTGCCGAGGAAATGAGAGATCAGGTCAATATCAAATTTTGCAAATTCCGGACGGATTAAAACTGTGTCGGACCGAGACCCAGTTTTAATCTGCCAGGAAGCTTCAAATCAGCACACAATACGCCGCCGAGTGAAATTTCAGTCTGAGTTTAGAATTTTATTTAGTAATTGGTATCAGTTTGTGAAACTGTGATTCGCAAAGAGTTATTAACTGACAGTCGGAGCGACACGCCGAGTATAAAGAGTTCCCTGGATACTCGCATAGAACTTCAGTGCAATTGATCGTAAATGATACGATATAACACGTCTACATTACCAAAGCTAAAAATTTAATTACACGACGGGGAAACCTCAGAACCTGGCAAAAAGTAGTTTACAACACAATTAGATCGCTAGGGAAAAAAGAAGAGTGCGTTAGCAAAGTAATAACACAAAACTTCCTTCTAACGTAGGCGTGATAACTGCAACACTGAAATGACCACAAATAATTGTAGCTTCAAGCTACGTGGTGAAGGAAATGTGCGCAAGTGACTCGGAGAAATTTTATGTAATTAAAATCTTGAAGAAGCATGACAATGCACTAAGAGACCCTACAGATAGTTTGTGATAAATAATTAGTACCTACGTTTTTCTCATAGCGATCAGTAACTGAATGAGATTATCGTTTGTAAATGTTCATTAAAGCTTCATGCACTTTATAACTAAGTAATTTTGAATATAGCAGGATAGCAACGCTGATTCTTTCCACCACACCAAAACACAATTCAGATTATACGACCGAGCGAAGTGGCGCACTGGACTCGCAATCGGGAGGACGACGGTTCAGTCCCTCATCTGGACATCCTCGTTTAGGTTTTCCGTGATTTCCCTAAATCACTCCAGGCAAATGCCGGGATGATTCCTTTGTAAGGGCGCGGCCGACATCCTTCCCCGTTCTTCCCTAATCTGATGAGACCGATGACCTCGCTGCCTGGTCTCTTTCCCCAAACAAACCAACCCCGATTATATGCAATAAGACGCATCAATAAAATACATAAGAAATATAGTGCTTGTTCTACAGCTCGTAACAAAAATGTACGGCACAAATTTGAGGACGCATTCCTCACACTTTGACGAAGAATAGGAACAAGAGTCGAAAAGCTTTGTTTCCATGTTACATCTCATTTTCTCCAACGAGTTTCAACGAGATCAGATTGTAAATTTTCAAACTTCTATGGGCAGACGTCATTCCTCACGCATCTGATAAGGCAATCCATCAACAAAGTTTTTATGTCAATATTTGGGCCTGCGTGTTGATGACTTTCTTCCACCTAGGCTCAACGGAGCATTTTATCTTAATTTCGTAGAGAATGTTCTACTTGATATTTAGCTGTGCGACGAATCATGTTCTTCTCGCACGATGGAGAACCTCCGCATTTTAGTGTTGATGTTCGTCGGCTTCTAACTTATGGTACTTAACAACTAAGGTCATCACTCCCTAAGGTTACACACTACTTAACCTAAATTATCCTAAGGACAAACACACACACCCATGCCCGAGAGAGGACTCGAACCTCCACCGGGACCAGCCGCACAGTCCATGACTGCAGCGCCCGAGACTGCTCGGCTAATACCGCGAGGCGGCTTCTAAGAGATTCGGTGACACATGGGTAGGTAGAGATGCACAAATTGCCTGCCCTCACGCTCACCGGACCTAAACCGACTTAACTTTTGTGGGGACGTTTGAAAGCTCTGGTGTTCGGAACCTCATTAAAAGATTTTCAGGTTCACCTTGCCATTTTTACAGAAGGCTGCGAACCATATGCAATATTTCAGGAATGTGTCAGGTCATCCAAGATTCACTACGATGCTGCATTTATCAGTATTCAAGTATGTCATACTGAACATCTCCTTTGAGGAAGAGTTGCATGCAATATGCTGGTGTGATCTGCTCGATTGTGTTTCCCATGATTAATTGAAAACTAAACTCCAAACAGGTCTTGAGGGCACAATGGTACCGTACTGCCGCGGTGTCATCTGCCAGCCGGTGTGGCCGAGCGGTTCTGGGCGCTTCAGTCTGGAACCTCGCGACCGTTTCGAATCCTGCCTCGGGCATGGATGTGTGTGACGTCCGTAGGTTAGTTAGGTTTCAGTAGTTCTAAGTTCTAGGGGACTGATGACCTCAGATGTTAAGTCTCATAGTGTTCAGAGCCATTTGTGCCGCCGTGTCATCCTAAGCCCACAGGCGTCACTGGACGCTGATATGGTTGGGCATCTGGTCAGCGCACCGCTCTCCCGGAGCCGCTACTTCTCAATCAAGTAGCTCCTCAGTTTGCCTCACAAGGGCTGAGTGCACGCCGCTTTCCAACAGCGCTCGGCAGACCGGTTGGTCAACATCCGAGCGCTAGCTCAGTCCGACGGCGCTTAACTTCGGTGATCTGACGGGTACCAGTGTTACCACTGCGTGAAGGCCGTTGGCCCTCGGTGATTTATTGTTTGGGGGAAATGAGTTGTAACAAGAAAAAAAGCATTTCCAGACCCATGTTTATATAATTCATTCGTGTACGTATGAGAAATGTGTCTTGCAATTTGTGCCATCCATTATTGATACACACTGTACTGTGTCCTTACCAGTTTTAATGGAAGCAGTTACTTATGCTCGTTTAGTCATCAGCACTTTTATGTAACAAAATTCGCCACTTTGTTTAAAGAAATTTGTTAAAATTAAGTTTGAAAGTCACCAAGCATTTACCTCAAAGTTAGTCGGTAGTATCAGTCAGTTGTGTGAGGGTATTTGTCTGCGTACGTAAAACAGATAATCGAGAATGAAACAGTTAATCGGTAACAAGACAGTCAGATTTATAACGAAAGTGACTGAAACTTTTAGGAGAGAATTAATTTAAAGAAACTCTACTTGATTTCCAGTACGTTTCTTCTTCTGTTTGTTTACCAGGCATGGTTCAAATGGCTCTAACCACTATGGGACTTTACAGCAGAGGTCACCAGTCCCCTAGACTATGAACTACTTAAACCTAACTAACCAAAGGACATCACACACATCCATGCCCGAGGCAAGATTCGAACCTGTAACCGTAGCAGCAGCGCGGTTCTGGACGGGAGTGCCTAGAACCGCTCGGCCACAGAAGCCAGTGGTCGTTTACCAATTCATGTTAATAAACATAAAAAAGTACTAAGATTCAAAATAACATTTATTAATAGAGTTTCGTTTAAGGTTCATGATTTCGGCTAATGCTTTATATTTTCCATTGTTGTTTGATTTTGGTTCATATTATTTAACGTGTTTATAATTTTTTCTCTGGCGAGGACGAAGTGGCGGTAGCTGTTGGCGGTACTGAGGCGTGACAGTGACTTGTCAGACAGGGGTCAGTTGCGCCTCTAAAGCCTCTGAGTGATGGAAGAGCATCAAGACAACTGCCTGTCTCAGCCTTCGCCTCGTGGACCCATATCACACACGGCGCCACTGCCCTGGCCACGTCTCGCAGCCCTTCGTTTGAGGTCAGTAGCTTGCAGTTCTCAAATGATTCCAACATGGAGCGCCACTATACTACTTCCACATTAGCTAGAGATTACATTTTACCTAATGCATTTCATAACACGGAATCACAAAAAAATTTACCACGAAGGAAATAAATTTGTTAAATGATGGTGGTGGTACGTTCCTATGGGACCAAACTTCTGAGGTCGTCGGTCCCTAGGCTTTTTTTTTATTTTGTCATCAGTCTACTGATTGGTTTGATGCGGCCCGCCACGAATTCCTTTCCTGTGCTAACCTCTTCATCTCAGAGTAGCACTTGCAACCTACGTCCTCAATTATTTGCTTGACGTATTCCAATCTCTGTCTTCCTCTACAGTTTTTGCCCTCTACAGATCCCTCTAGTACCATGGAAGTCATTCCCTCATGTCTTAGCAGATGTCCTATCATCCTGTCCCTTCTCCTTATCAGTGTTTTCCACATATTCCTTTCCTCTCCTATTCTGCGTAGAAGCTCCTCATTCCTTACCTTATCAGTCCACCTAATATTCAACATTCGTCTATAGTACCACATCTCAAATGCTTCGATTCTCTTCTGTTCCGGTTTTCCCACAGTCCATGTTTCACTACCATACAATGCTGTACTCCAGACGTACATCCTCAGAAATTTCTTCCTCGAATTAAGGCCGGTATTTGATATTAGTAGATTTCTCATGGCCAGAAATGCCTTTTTTGCCATAGCGAGTCTGCTTTTGATGTCCTCTTTGCTCCGTCCGTCAATGGTTATTTTACTGCCTAGGTAGCAGAATTCCTTAATTTCATTGACTTCGTGACCATCAATCCTGATGTTAAGTTTCTCGCTGTTCTCATTTCTTCTACTTCTCATTACCTTCGTCTTTCTCCGATTTACTTTCAAACCATACTATGTACTCATTAGACTGTTCATTCCGTTCAGCAGATCATTTAATTCTTCTTCACTTTCACTCAGCTTAGCAATGTCATCAGCGAATCGTATCATTGATATCCTTTCACCTTGTATTTTAATTCCACTCCTGACCCTTTCTTTTATTTCCATCATTGCTTCCTCGATGTACAGATTGAAGAGTAGGGGCGAAAGGTAACAGCCTTGTCTTACTCCCTTCTTAATACGAGCACTTCGTTCTAGATCGTCCACTCTTATTATTCCCTCTTGGTTGTTGTACATATTGTATATGACCCGTCTCTCCATATAGCTTACCCATAATTTTATCAGAATCTTGAACAGCTTGCGCCATTTTATATTGTCGAACGCTTTTTCCAGGTCGACAAATCCTATGAACGTGTCTTGATTTTTCTTTAGCCTTGCTTCCATTATTAGCCGTAACGTCAGAATTGCCTCTCTCGTGCCTTTACTTTTCCTAAAGCCAAACTGATCGTCACCTAGCACATGCTCAATTTTCTTTTCCATTCTCCTGTACATTATTCTTGTAAGCAGCTTCGATGCATGAGCTGTTAAGCTGATTGTGCGATAATTCTAGCACTTGTCAGCTCTTGCCGTCTTCGGAATTGTGTGGATGACGCTTTTCCGAAAGTCAGATGGTATGTCGCCAGACTCATATATTCTACGCACCAACGTGAATAGTCTTTCGTTGCAACTTCCCCTAATGATTTTAGAAATTCTGATGGAATGTTATCTATCCCTTCTGCGTTATTTGACCGTGAGTCCTCCAAAGCTCTTTTAAATTCCGATTCTAATACTGGATCCCCTCTCTCTTTTAAATCGACTCCTGTTTCTTCTTCTATCACATCAGACAAATCTTCACCCTGTAAGTAGGCTGTTCAGGTTTTTTTATTGGTAACGCCACATAGCGCTCTGTATGAAAAATCACTGGCTGTACTGTGTGCAGTCAGTGGCTGGTTGGCATTGTTGTAATACTCGCCATTGTAGTGTTGGGCTGTTGGATGTTAACAGCGCGTAGTGTTGCGCAGTTGGAGGTGAGCCGCCAGCAGTGGTAGACGTGGGGAGAGAGATGGCGGAGTTTTGAAATTTGTAAGACTGGATGTCATGAACTGCTATATATATTATGACTTTGGATGATATTAAGGTAAATACATTCTTTGTTCTCTATTAAAATCTTTCATTTGCTAACTGTTCCTATCAGTACTTAGTGCCTTCCGTAGTTTGAATCTTTATTTAGCTGGCAGTAGTGGTGCTCGCTGTATTGCAGTAGTTTGAGTAACGAAGATTTTTGGTGAGGTAAGTGATTTGTGAAAGGTATAGGTTAATGTTAGTCAGGGCCATTCTCTTGTAGGGATTACTGAAAGTCAGATTGCGTTGAGCAAACAAAATATTGTGTGTCAGTTGAAGCACAGTTATGTACAATTTTTCTAAGGGGACGTTTCATATGTCTATCCTTAGCCGAGGATACCTCACTGGAATCTTCTGATTTTTTCTTGTAGTTTGTGTAATTACTGTAGCTTTTGTTTATTGCTAGCGCGTAATTATAGAGAGAATTTCCTTTGTAGTTGCAGTTATTCGTTGTTGTACAGTAAAACAGTTGTTGTATGCCTGTAGATTTGCAGCAAGTATTTCGCAGCTGCGCTTGCATTTAACGAGGTATTATTTTCAGAGCTACGTTAATGTGTTCTCTTATTTTTGCTCTTCAAATTGTGCTTTTCTGTGTTATCGTGTGAAATATTGTGACAATAATGGCGTGTGAAAAACGTAATACTAGGCTCCAAAGTAAACTGAGAAATGACAGTGAAGATGAAAGCAGTGTGTTAGCGCCAACAAGTAATGAATTAACTAATGTTCAAAGTAGTAATTTGGTAATTGTACATAGGGAAATGGAGCGGGCTGCAAACAATTGTGTAGGCACTGAAACAGTTAGTGAACAGGGAAGCATTATCGATCGATCGGTCGGCCACAGCTTGCCTCAAGAATCTGAAATGACAGGACTCAATCTTGCAAGTACTGTAGATTCAGGTTTTGCGTCCTCACCGTTTTCTCAAATAAGTCAAGACACATTTTCTGCTTTTCAAACTGCGAATAAAGGCGGTTCAAATGCATTGACGAATAGCATTAAGGAACATGTTTCAGACACCAGTGCATTGTTATTACAATTAATGCAACAAATGGGACAAAAGCTTCAAACCTTAGACACAATGGAACAAAATCTTCAAAAGTTAGACATAATGGAACAAAATCAGAGACTATCTCAGCAAAAGCTTCAAAAGCTAGACACAATGGAACAAAATCAGAGACAAACATAGCAAAAGCTTCAAAAGGTGGACACAATGGAACAACACCAGAGACAAACACAGCAGCAGTTAGACACAAAATCTTCGGAAGTTAGACACCACTCTTGATCCTACACTTGAAGATTTAACTACTGAGTTACATAACATTGAATCGAAATGTCAAAAAATCTGTAATGACGTAAAAACACAAATTTGTGAGCATTTTCAACCTATTTTTTCGCGGCATGAAAATGCATTACAGAATCACGAAGCAGCCATAAAAGAACTGCAGACTATTGTTCGTGAAAATCACGACACCTTGCAAGCTAAAATGGACTCAGTTGCATCCACCGATTCGGTTACGCAACTTGCAAGAACTCAGGAAAACTTAAAGGACACAGTAGATTCAATTTCAACGCAAATGGACACTCTGAAACTTGGTTCAGGAAAACACACTGAGAAAATGTGTTCACTATCGGAGAAAGTAGCCGAACTTTCGGATAAGTTCACTAATTTATCTACGAAGGTAGATGATAATCTGAATGACACAAAACCGGTAGTCTTTAATGACACAGAAGAGTGCGAACAAATTAGGAAATTCAAACAAAGTCTGAATCAAATTAGTACGCAAAACGAAAGAGAAATCCGGGAAGTACAAGATTAGCTGACACAAGTAATACAAGAATTACGTATTTCAGAGGACACTCGCGCTCCAATACGGGAAGAGGGACATAGAAATACAGAACAGCCACAAAATAATAACACAGGGCACTTCTTAAATTTGAGATGGAACTGCCGACACGACGTAACAATGACTGATATGCGACTCGCCAACACTATGATTTTGACTATAAGCTGTTCATTACTACACGTAAATTCAAAACATTTAAGAATTCTGACAACGACATTCATCCACAAGCTTCATCAATTCTCTCATTGTTTGTCATTAGAGCACAGATTAAAATTTATGTGTGGCTACTTAGAGAATGAACCAGCTGTAAGAATGTGATCGGTCATTCACGATTGTCACAGTGAAGGAGAATTTTATCATGCCTTCCTCTCAGCATATTGGTCTCAAGCTACACAAGACCGAGTAAATAATGGCATCATAATGATGAAACATTTCGAATAATCTGAATTTTCCAGTCTTGTGAAGTATTTTGAAGACATGTTGCACAAGAATCAGTACCTGTCAAACCCATACAGCCCCTCAGAACTAATCCGCATTTGCTTAATCAAATTACCTGAACATGTACGACATATTATTTTGGCAGGACGTTGCAAAGACGACATTGAAGGTTTTCAGGGACTCTTACAGGAATTAGAAATTGACACTGACAATCGCGCAACGCGAAAACAGGAACACAACAATTACAGGTCACATCTGTCGCAATTTTGGGATGAAAGAAATTATAACTGGACACGACAAGGCTATTCTCACAACACAAATCGTGACCAAAACAGACACCACCCGTATGATAACAGTTGGCAGAGTAAAAATAGTTACAGAGAAAGATCGAATTTCTGTAGTAATGAATATGACAAAGACAATCATAGAAACAGACAATATGGCAACCAGAACTATCATTATCACGGGAGACAGAATAATTTCAGACGCAAGGGTCCACCGCGCAGTGATAATTCAGGGAGAAATCCTCCACCATTTAACCGACAAGGAAGAAACTACAGGAACTACCGACATGACGACAGACGATATAATCATAACGACAGACCGGAATTCCATCAGAACTGGCGAGCTTCAAACAGGGCAGGGCCTTCTCGTCAAGGTGAATTTGTGGAAGTTAGGTCTCCTATTCCCAATAATGGCGCGCGCCAACAAGGAGACAGACAATGACTCCCACCGCAGGCAGCCGCGTGCACCGGCGGGCTCAGAGAAAAATAACATAAGCTAACCTTGAGCAAAATTCCAGTGTTCCTTACCGACGTAACCACATGATAATTGCGTTGAAACTGAAACTCTGCGTACTAGGAAGAGTAAAAGAATGCACCACATATCACATGTAAAACCGTTTATTGAAAGATAATCTGCTTTTTAAGTTCGTCTTTGCCATATAATTTTTTACTTTACGTTACTAGTATGCTGTGTAAGACTTAAGAAATTGTTAACATGCACAATGTTTGAAGTTAAATATCCAGTCAAGAACCAAGAGAACTTATTTAAACATAAATTACGAATGGATTGTTATAATGAGCAGACGACACAGTGTTGTTATTTGTACATTCTTGCTTGTTAGTTGCACGATTACGTAACGACTATAAGGCTTACATACTTTGAACATATACTGTTAATGAGATTTTAGTGCAACATTTTGGTTTAGTTGAAAAGACATTCTTTATTTGAAGTACTTTCTGTGAGATTAAAGATGACTTAGCATTTGGTTTCTTTGATAGCTACACGATTATATCACGACTCTACTAATGTGTGACGCAATTTACATTGTGCTTTTGCGGTGTATCTGTTTTATATCTGCACAGGTTTTTTTTTTAATTCTTCTGGAAAGGAAAACATGTTTTAGTAGTAACTTTGTGGTATAGCAACAATGAAACAGCTTTTTCTGTAGCACAACAATACGTTACAGTACAGTACTTACTTCATCACGGCAATAAGCGTGGTAACTAAGATATCAATACGCAAAGCATTTCACTTTTCTTTATCATAAGGTAAGTACATTGACTTCTGCAAAACTTCGCTTTCGGAGGACGATAACTACGACACATCCACAGAGATTATCTTACAAAAGGACGCACAGTTTAGCGCTACAATACACTTATTTGAGTGATTAATTTTGTACTTAAAACATTTATTTTTAAATATATATGAAGTACAACGATACAAAGGTAACACCTGAGGATATAATTACATTAATCCTCAGGGGGGTACACGCTTACTTTGTTTACCATGTGTATGGCAAGCACAAGAAGCCCTAGCTAATATGGTATTTGTTTATACAACTTTACACATCAGTACCATATTTCTCTAACACATTAATTACACATCTATCTGAACATTTAACTGGGAGAGACAAACATTCATTTTACTACATCAGTGACAGATGTTTACGTAATTACACAGTTGGATAACTTCACACTTACGAAATTGTATTTTGTCTGTACTTTGTGAATTGTTAATATTTTTTCGGAACCGTTGTGATACTATGAGAGCTTTGTATGATGTATTTAGTATGGGATCATGATTTTTAAAGTACGTTTGAGGCAGATGACGCTTTTGACATGAGCAGAGAATTTTTTTTAGGTTTTGAAATTATAGGAGAAAGCTACGACGATTTTGAGAGGTGACTGAGGTGTTATGATGTTATTATTACGATGACTATGTGTATTATGCCTTTGCGGTATATTTATGATCAATAAGCTGATGCTATATGAGTTATTTGATTATGCTACGTATCTGTTATGATGAAATATTGAAGAAGTGTAGACGAATAATGTAAGGAATAATGAGTAGTGGTTAGGGACTCTGGTTTGTGAAAAAGGTTGTTGGCAACCAAGAATCGTACTTTAAGAGTTATGAAATACACTCCTGGAAATGGAAAAAAGAACACATTGACACCGGTGTGTCAGACACACCATACTTGATCCGGACACTGCGAGAGGGCTGTACAAGCGATGATCACACGCACGGCACAGCGGACACACCAGGAACCGCGGTGTTGGCCGTCGAATGGCGCTAGCTGCGCAGCATTTGTGCACCGCCGCCGTCAGTGTCAGCCAGTTTGCCGTGGCATACGGAGCTCCATCGCAGTCTTTAACACTGGTAGCATGCCGCGACAGCGTGGACGTGAACCGTATGTGCAGTTGACGGACTTTGAGCGAGGGCGTATAGTGGGCATGCGGGAGGCCGGGTGGACGTATCGCCGAATTGCTCAACACGTGGGGCGTGAGGTCTCCACAGTACATCGATGTTGTCGCCAGTGGTCGGCGGAAGGTGCACGTGCCCGTCGACCTGGGACCGGACCGCAGCGACGCACGGATGCACGCCAAGACCGTAGGATCCTACGCAGTGCCGTAGGGGACCGCACCGCCACTTCCCAGCAAATTAGGGACACTGTTGCTCCTGGGGTATCGGCGAGGACCATTCGCAACCGTCTCCATGAAACTGGGCTACGGTCCCGCACACCGATATGGTGTCTTCCGCTCACGCCCCAACATCGTGCAGCCCGCCTCCAGTGGTGTCGCGACAGGCGTGAATGGAGGGACGAATGGAGACGTGTCGTCTTCAGCGATGAGAGTCGCTTCTGCCTTGGTGCCACTGATGGTCGTATGCGTGATTGGCGCCGTGCAGGTGAGCGCCACAATCAGGACTGCATACAACCCAGGCACACAGGGCCAACACCCGGCATCACTGTGTGTGGAGCGATCTCCTACACTGGCCGTACACCTCTGGTGATCGTCGAGGGGACACTGAATAGTGCACGGTACATCCAAACCGTCATCGAACCCATCGTTCTACCATTCCTAGACCGGCAAGGGAACTTGCTGTTCCAACAGGACAATGCACGTCCGCATGTATCCCGTGCCACCCAACGTGCTCTAGAAGGTGTAAGTCAACTACCCTGGCCAGCAATATCTCCGGATCTGCCCCCCATTGAGCATGTTTGGGACGGGATGAAGCGTCGTCTCACGCGGTCTGCACGTCCAGCACGAACGCTGGTCCAACTGAGGCGCCAGGTGGAAATGGCATGGCTAGCCGTTCCACAGGACTACAACCAGCATCTCTACGATCGTTTCCATGGGAGAATAGCAGCCTGCATTGCTGAGAATGGTGGATATACACTGTACTAGTGCCGACATTGTGCATGGTCTGTTGCCAGTGTCTATGTGCCTGTGATTCTGTCAGTGTGATCATGTGATGTATCTGACCCCAGGAATGTGTCAATAAAGTTTCCCCTTCCTGGGACAATGAATTCACGGTGTTCTTGTTTCAATTTCCAGGAGTGTATATGTAAATGAGTGAATGTATTACAATACCGACGAAAATTTTTTGGACACTGATGTCGTAAATATTTCGGTAAGAAAGTTAAGTGACCAGCTGCACTTAATGCGTGTTGGGCACCCAGCTGGGCGACAGGCACCTAGAAACAAGCCAATAGTGTGTGCCTTTCAGAGGCACAGGTAGATAAAAAAAAGGCCATTATTTTCGCTATTGACATTCCTTTGTAGAAAGCATCGCAAATACGACACGCTCAAACTTGAAAATATATGATTGTACTGTGGAGCTCTTAATTTATGATATTTACTGAAATGAAATGATGAGAAACAATTCACATCTATTGTCTTGCTAGTTGAAAGATTGTTTACTGCACTATGAAATGCCTTACGCCTAGTGAAGGACGTTTCATGCCTTGCTTTGCCTATTTTGTTTAATATCTAGTTTCTAGCTGCACTGCAGCATTGGCTACAATAAAATTTAATGGATGTACTAATATAGATATTTTATGCCTACAGATCCAGTAAATAATAACTTTATGATATACTTAAAAAAACAAAGGAGCACAAAAAGATTTCCCTTCACTGGAACGGCATACATAATTTTCTTTTCAAGTACTTGGTAATTTTTATGGTAGAATAACTTCTTGTGGTGCACCACTTTAATTATATAGACATTAAGATGTGAATATACATTTCCCTTTTCTGCGATGTTGTCTTTAGTATACTATTTTTTCTGTTTGTGTGTTTGTCATGTTTAGGTATAAGTTATTACATTTATTGCTGCTTGCTTTGCTTACTTCCATTTTTTTGTCATTGCTGTTTGTATTAAGTGCTTTGTGCTGCTGCATTGCCTCGTCCCTTAGTTAACCATCTGAGCTCAGTAGATTTAAGTTAGCTTAAGAGGGGGGTAGACTATATAAGAGAATAAGTTGCGATGAATTGGAAGGAATGCATTGAGAAGCTATAAGAAAATGGTTTGGCCAAAAAAGAGGATAGGAACAAAAAGGTAGGGTTTAAGGACAACAGGTTTAGGTAAGATTTACTTGGAAATAAATGATGAGGTAAGATCTTGGAAAATAAATAATGAGGTAAGAAATATGTGAACCTATAAATACAAAAAGCATGCTTGGATAGAATTTTTTTTGGTGGAAACAAATGTTGAAATAAGATGAAAGATCTATGGAATGAAGTTTTGGGTTGGACTGCAGTACTAAATGTTACACTGAAAACAAACCCTGTCCTTTCCTAGTGTTATCCCACTAAGTGTTTGTGTACCCTTGTGTATTTATGTTCTTCCGGTATTTATAAGTTCATATGATAAGACTTATGTTGCAGAATTGTTCTAATACTCAGATACATGAACTATGATGAGGAATACTGATATCCTCAAATATAATTTGCATTAATAATATGTTATTTACTTTGTAAAGATCTTAGACATTATTAATTCTGTTCTGTATTAATGCTCATGTGTGAAGTTTATGTTTCAAAACTTATTCTGATCTTTATGTATGTACTTATGTCATAATTTTTGTAACAATGATGTGCATGTTTATTTCTATTCTTTTGTAAAGCCTGTTTTACTACAAAAGTTATCTGTACTATTATGTTCTTTAATGATATATTTTTAACCTTTTTTATTGTATTCTCATGTTATAAAATTGTAATTGAAACCAGTTCATCAAATTGAGTAACTTGTAAATTACATTTCCTGCACATGTTTCTGTTGGTCATAGTATATGGACAAAATGTGAGAAGTAGGCACTGATAGTGTTTACACGTTTGTTAATAATTCAGCAAGGGACTGTATAAAAGCATTGCTGGTTCTAAGGACTTTTCAAACAAATTCTTTGTGAGTGGACAAGTGGTGGTTTATGGACTTGCTATATTGTCCACAAGACTCTCCGATGGTGATTGTGCACCTGCACAGTCGCAACAATTGGCTGCTAGCCATCTCTACAAGGACTACAGTGAGTCTACACATTTGATGACTCACCAATACCCTTATTTCTACAAGGAGTGCAGTGATGACAAACCTACCAATATTCTTCAAAACTTCGACTGACTCTGCTGTGGGTTTTCTCTGTTGTGGCCCATTACCTGTCAGCATGTCAAGAGTCACTACTTCTTCAAGACTGCATGGAAATCCACTACTTCCGTGTGCATTTTCTTTTACTGCTCAGACATTGAGCAAAAACACTGCTTTTTTACTATGATGAACGATCAGGACTGTCTTTATGGGCTGTGAGAAAATTTTAGCTTTTGACCAACATTGTATCGATAAGTGTGTGCATTTAATTTATTTGTTATTGTAATTATGAATTTTTTTTTCAAATCTGTATTGGCCACTGCCCAAACAATTTTTAAAATTTTTTGTGGGGAGCATGGGGGCTATGTAAGTAGGCTGTTTAGGTTTTTTTTATTGGTAACGCCACATAGCGCTCTGTATGAAAAAGTCACTGGCTGTACTGTGTGCAGTCAGTGGCTGGTTGGCATTGTTGTAATACTCGCCATTGTAGTGTTGGGCAGCTGGATGTTAATAGCGCATAGCGTTGCAGAGTTGGAGGTGAACCGCCAGCAGTGGTGGACGTGGGGAGAGAGATGGCGGAGTTTTGAAATTTGTAAGACTGGATGTCATGAACTGCTATACATATTATGACTTTTGATGATATTAAGGTAAATACATTGTTTGTTCTGTATTAAAATCTTTCATTTGCTAACTATTCCTATCAATACTTAGTGCCTTCCGTAGTTTGAATCTTTTATTTAGCTGGCAGTAGTGGTGCTCGCTGTATTGCAGTAGTTCAGGTAACGAAGGTTTTTGGTGAGGTAAGTGATTTGTGAAAGGTATAGGTTAATGTTAGTCAGGGATTACTGAAAGTCAGATTGCGTTACGCTAAAAAAATATTGTGTTTCAGTTTAATCACAGTTATGTAAAATTTTTCTAACGGGACGTTTCAACCCTCATAGAGGCTTTCAATGTATTCTTTCCACGTATCTGCTCTCTCCTCTGCATTTAACAGTGGAATACCCTTTGCACTCTTAATGTTACCACTGTTGCTTTTAATGTCACCAAAGGTTGTTTTGACTTTCCTGTACGCTGAGTCTGTCCTTTCGTCAATCATATCTTTTTCGATGTCTTCACATTTTTCCTGCAGCCATTTCGTCTTAGCTTCCCTACACTTCCTGTTTATTTCATTCCTCAGCGACTTGTATTTCTGTATTCCTGATTTTCCCGGAACATGTTTGTACTTCCTCCTTTCATCAATCAACTGAAGTATTTCTTCTGTTACCCATGGTTTCTTCGCAGCTACCTTCTTTGTACCTATGTTTTCCTTCGCAACTTCTGTGATGGCCCGTTTTAGAGACATCCATTTCTCTTCAACTGATTTGCCTACTGCACTATTCCTTATTGCTGTATCTATAGCGTTAGAGAACTGCAAACTTATCTCGTCATTCCTTAGAACTTGCGTATCCCACTTCTTAGCGTATTGATTCTTCCTGACTAATGCCTTGAACTTTAGCCTACTCTTCATCACTGCCATATCGTGATTTGAGTCTATATCTTCTCCTGGGTACGCCTTAAAATCCTGTATCTGATATCGGAATCTCTGTCTGACCATGATGTAATCTAATTGAAATCTTCCCGTATCTCCCGGCCTTTTCCAAACATACCTCCTCCTCTTGTGATTCTTGAACAGGATATTCGCTGTTACTCGCTGAAACATATTACAGAACTCAATTAGTCTTCCTCCTCTTTCATTCCTTGTCCCAAGCCCATATTCTCCTGTACCCTTTTCTTCTACTCCTTCCCCTATAACTGCATTCCAGTCGCCCATGACTATTAGATTTCGGTCCCCCTTGACATACTGCATTACCCTTTCAATATCCTCATACACTGTCTCTATCTGTTCATCTTCAGCTTGCGACGTCGGCATGTATACCTGAACTATAGTTGTCCGTGTTGGTCTGCTGTCAATTCTGATTAGAACAACCCAGTCACTGAACTGTTCACAGTAACACACCCTCTGCCCTACCTTCCTATTCATAACGAATCCTACACCTGTTATACCATTTTCTGCTGCTGTTGATATTACCCGATACTCATCTGACCAGAAATCCTTGTCTTCCTTCCACTTCACTTCGCTGACCCCTACCATATCTAGATTGTGCCTTTGCATTTCACTTTTCAGATTTTATAGATTACCTACCACGTTCAAGCTTGTGACATTCCACGTCCCGACTCATAGAACATTACCCTTTCGTTGATTATTCAATCTTTTTCTCATGGTAAACTCCCACTTGGCAGTACCCTCCCGGAGATCCGAATGGGGGACTATTCCGGAATCTTTTGCCAATGGAGAGATCATCATGACACTTCTTCATTCTTCAACTTAAGGCCACATGTCCTGTGGATACACGTTATGTGCCTTCTGCATCCTCATGTGGTTGATCATTGCTGATTCTTCCGCCTGTAGGGGCAATTTCCCACCCCTAGGACAAGAGAGTGCGAGAACCTCTATCCGCTCGTCCGCCCTCTTTGACAAGGCCGTTGGCGGAATGAGGCTGACTTCTTATGCCGGAAGTCTTTGGCCGCCAATGCCGATTATTTATCAAAATTTAGGCAGTGGCGGGGATCGAACCCGGGGCCGAAGACCTTTTGTTTATGAATCAAAGACGCTACCCCTACACCGCGGTTCTACACATTACTTAATCTGGCTTAAACTAACTTACGCTAAGGACAACAAACACACGGATGCTCGAGGGAGGACTCGAACCTCCATCGGGGGTGAGCCGCACGAACTGAGGCGAGGCGCCCTGGACCGCGGGGCCACCCCGCTTAGATTTATTAAATGAGATCAGATATCTGAATACAGTTAAAATTTAATATTTATATGTCGCACGTTCTCCCAAAATTTTTATTTATACCAGTCTTCCTTCCTTCTACACAGCAACAATGAAATCTTAAGAAAGTATTAAAAGGAATTTGTTATATCTTGTTTTTGTTTTCTCAAATTCTTCTAAAAAATTTACCTTTGGTGTTAATTAGCACAATTAGATGGAGCACACATGGTTTTAAAGACATCTTTGTAGATTAATATTCTGACAAGGGGAGGCCACGCCTCAAGGTAAGTTTTACGCAGCTATTATGCGCTTATATTTTGACTAAAGTTCAGTCTTGATCACACCATTTATGTCTCAATGACATAGGTAACCAGTTTCGGTTATTTTTACATAACCATCATCAGATCTGTGGATTAATTTTAGGAAATGCTAGAAACCAATCTTTAAATAAAATGAAACTGCCTAATGACGTCATTAGACCCTTTCATTTTCTTTAAAGATTGGTTTCTAGTATTCAGTTTTACTTATTCAGGGTCCATTGCCACTTTTCGCATACAGATATCTTCTCTAAATAATTTTGCAAGTCGTTTTGATCATCTAATCCCGGAAGGAACCAGCTAACGCGTGCGATTACATGGAAGGATGCTTAACACTATTTACTGATGACATCAGTCATGTACGCAGTATTTGTGTTTTCAGCTATTTTAAAAATAAGTAATAAATAAGAACGAGTACTTTTGAGGTATGGAGTGGGTTCAAAACTTAACCAGATATTTGTATTTTATTTATTGTTCTACTTCAATTTTACCCCATTCCTAGTGGTCGCAGTTCGATACTATTCACTTAAAGCCAGCGCTCTATCCCATTCCTTTAAGCCTAGACGCATTCGATCATTAGGATAGCCTTTAGCCACCCTGTCGATTCGTTTTTAGTTTCATCTGCGCTTGTAAAACGATGGAGTCCTAAGGTTTTCTATATTTTTACCAACAGGACATGGTGACATGGGGCCACGCCTGGCGAATAAGGTGCCTGGGGCATAATCTCAGTATTGCTTTGGCCATAAATTCTCAAGCAACGAAGCACGAGCAGGTATTTTATCACGATTCAAAAATCAATTGCTTCGACTCAAATCCGGGCGTTTATTTTATCTTTCGGATTTCTTCACTTAAAAACGTCGTTGAACGTGTAAATATTGACTGTACCGCCCCATGTAAAAACTAATATTGCTGTATGTAATTAAGCTCAAAGAACACACTGAGTATAGCATTTACATTTGACAGCATCGGCCGTGCTGTCTGCGGTCTTGACGAATGAACCTTGCTCTCAACGTCATGTTTCTAAAAGCGTACTCCATCGCCTGTTACAACTCGTGTCACCATTTCTGCATCGTTGTAGACCTCGTATGGAGACTCCTGAGAATCAGAATCCACTCCAGTTTTTGTTAGAAGTTCATCAGCTTAGGAACACAGTATCACGTCGAACATTTCGTACCTGAAATATGAAAACAAGTTTAGTGGCATTAGCCTGGTGATGTGCTACCGTCATGAACGACATTTTGAACTATGATTCGAAGATCGTTCACTATCATGATCGTTCAGGCGTCCAGGACGCTCTTCATCTTCGTTTTCACGATCTCCGAAACGTCAATATCAGTTACTAACACATTTAATTTAGTCGTAGCAGACACACAAAGTTACACTGAAAATTTCTGCAACAAATTTAATACAGATGCTCTGAACCGTTCTTTAGAAAACAATTTTTTTTACAGGTAACCTCAGACTAAATATCGCATGAGGTTAACACTGTACAGACGATTCTCAGAAATTTTTACCAACACAACAAATATCATGAGATCTTTTTTTCATCAGACGTTTGAGTTTTTTGATGCGGCCCTCTACGAATTCTTCTCCTGTGCCAATGCCTTCATCTGAGAGTAGCACGTGCAACCCATGACCTCAATCATTTGCTGAATGTATTCCAATATCTGTTTCTCTACAATTTTTATCCTCCACAGTTCACTGTACTACCGCGGATATTATTTCGTAATGCCTGAACACATGTCACTTCTCTGTCCCTTCCGCTTGTCAGTGTTTACCATGCATTTCTTTCCTTATCGTTTCTCCTGAAAATCTCTTAATTTCTTACCTTATAAGTCCACCAAATTTTCAACATATTCTGAAGAGCCACATATTAAATGCTTCGATCCTATTCGTTTCCTGTACTCCCACAGTCCATGTTACACTACTTTACAAAGCTGTGATGCAAATGTGTGTGCCCAAAAATTTCTTCGTCAAATAAAGACCTATGTTTATTACTAATAGGCTTCGCTTGGCCAGGAAATCCCTTTTTGTCTGCTTTTGATGTCCACCTTGCTCCATCCGTCTACCTAGGTGCCAGAATTCCTTAAATACATCTACTTTGGGACCATCAATCGTGATGTTAAATTTGTCGCTGCTCTCATTTCTGCTCTTCTCATTATTTTCGGCTTTCTTCGATTTACTTTCAATCCAAATTCTGTACTCAATAGACTGTTCATTCCATTTAGCACATTCTGTATTTCTTCTACACTTTCACTCAGGATAGCGAATCTTAACGTTGATATCATTGCATCTCGATTTTTAATTCCACTCTTGAACACTTCTTTTACTTCCGTCATTACCTCTGCAATGAAAAGATTAAACAGTAGTGGCGAAAGACTACATCACCGTCTTACAACATTTTCAATTCTCACACTTCATTCATGGTCTTCCACCCTTATTGTTCCGACTTAGATCTTGAGCTCATGACCTCTCCGTTGTGCCCCTATAAGCTTGGTTATTATACATATTCTACATCACCCGTCTTTCTCTATAGCTTACACCTATTTTACTGAGAATTAAAAAAATCTTGTACCATTTGATTCTGTCGAAAGCTTTTTCCATGCAGACAAACCGTATGAACGTGCCTTTGATTTTTCTTTAATCTATCTTCCATTATAAACCACGTCGTCAGAACTGTACCTCTGGTGCCTATATATTTTCTAAAGCTAAAATGATGTTCATCCAACACATTCTCAATTTCCTTTTTAATTTTCCTGTACATTTTCTTATCAGCAACTTGGATGCAAGTGCTGTTAAGCTGATTGTGCGATAATTCTCGCGCTTGGCAGCTCTTGCTGTATTCGGAATTGTATAGATAAAGTTTTCCGAAAGTCTGATGATGTAACGCGCGTCTCATTCATTCCAGACTCCATTGTGAATAGTCGTTTTATTGCCAAATTCACCAACGATTTTAAAAATTCTTATGGAATGTTATCTATCACGTCTGCCTTATTCGATCTTAAGTCTTCCAGAGCTCTTTTAAGTTCTGATTCTGGTACTGGATCACCTGGCTCTTCCCACAAGACTTCAGTTTCCTCTTTTTCTTCAAAAATGGCTCTGAGCACTATGGGAGTTAACTTCTGAGGTCATCAGTCCACTAGAACTTAGAACTACTTAAACCTAACTAACCTAAGGACATCACACACATCCATGCCCGAGGCAGGATTCGAACCTGCGACCGTAGCGGTCTCGCGATTCCACATTGCAGCACCTAGAACCGCTCGGTCACTGAGGCCCGCCCCTCTTTTTGGACAATAAATTTCAACTGCATATAGCGAATACTCTGTTCAAGAATCACAAGAGGAGGACATATACTAGGAAAAGGCAGGGAGATAACAGTAGATTTCAGTTAAACAGAGATTCCGAAATAAGTAACTGGATTGTATGACGTACAGAGGAACAGATATAGACGGGGATCACCATTTAGTAAATGCGATGAGTAGACTGATATTCAGGAGACTAGTCATGAAGAATTAATGCGTAAAGAAGTAGGATAGGAAAGGCAAAGAAATGAAGAGATAAGATTGTGGCCCGTCACTGAGGCCTTCGATGTACTTGTTCCAACTACTCGTATCCTCTTTCTCCTCTGCATTTAACACTGAAATTCCCGTTGCACTCTTAATGTAACCACCCTTACTTTCAATGTCACCGATATTTGTTTTGACTTTTCTACATTATGACTCAGTTCTCCCGACTATCACTTCTTCCTCGATTTTTTTCACATTTTTCTTGCAGCCACAGGGCTTCGCTTCGGTGCAGTTCCTATTTTTTCATTCCTAAGTGGCTCATATTTCTGTACTCATGAATTTCTCCGAATGTTTTTGTACATCCTTCTTTCATCTATCAACAGATGCATTTCTTCCGTTTGCCATGGTCTCTCTGCAGTTACCTTCTCAGTTCCTATGTTTGTTTTCCGATTGCCGTTTTTAGAGAAGTGCTTTCCTTTTCAACTGAACTGCCTACTGAGCTACTCATTGTCACACTATGTAACGCCTCAGAGAACTACAATCGTATCTCTTCATTCCTTAGTCTTTCCGTATCCCACTTCTTTGCGCGTTAATCCTTCGTGACCAATCTCTTGAACTTCAGCCTACTCAGCACCGTTACTAAATTTTAATCCGCCTTCATATCTACTCCTGGGTACGCCTTACAATCTAGTATCTGATTTCGCAATATCTTTCTGACCGTGATGTAATCTAAATGAAAACTTCTCTTATCTCCGTGCCTTTTCAAAGTATGTGTCCTGCTCTTGTCGTTCTTAAACAGAGTACTCGCTACTACTAGTTGAAATGTATCGCACTATTCAGTAAATCTTTCACCTTTCTCATTGATGGTATTAAGCCCATAGTCTCTAGTAACCCTTTCATCTACTCCTTCCCCTACAACTATAATCCAATCCCCCAAGACAATTAGATATTCATTTCCTTTTACGTACTAAATTACCCCTTCGTTAATCAGTCATCAGTCGTCTGATTGGTTTGATGAGGCCCGCTACGAATTTCTCTCCTGTGTCAACCTCTCCATCTCAGAATAGCACTTTCAACCTACGTCTTCAATCATTTGCTGGATGAATTCCAATCCCTGTCTGCCTCTCCAGTTTTCGCCCTCTACAGCTCCCTATAGTACCATGGAGGTCATTCCCTCGTGTCTTAATAGCTGTCATATCATCCTGTCTCTTCTCCTTACCTGTGTTTTCTACATATTCCTTTCCTCTCCAGTTCTGCGCAGGACCTCCTCATTCCTTCATTTTCCTTTGCTCTCCAATTCCACGTAGAACCTCCTCATTACTTGTGCTATCAGTCCACCTAATTTTCAACATTAGTCTGTAGCACCCCACTTCAAACGCTTCGATTCTCGTCTGTTCCGGTTTTCCAAGAATTCATGTGTCACTACCATACAATGCTGTACTCCAGACGTACATTCTCAGATATTTCTTCCACAAATTAATGCCGATATTTGATTTTAGTAAACTTCTATTGGTCAGTAACATCATTTTTGCCCTTGCTAGTTTGCTTTTGATGTCGTCCTTACCCCGTCCGTCATTGGTTATTTTACTTACTAGGTAGCAGAATTCCTTAAGTTCATCTACTTCGTGACCTTCAATCCTGATGTTGATCTTCTCGCTGTTCGGTATCCTTATACACTTCCTCTATTTCTTCATCAACGAAAGTAAATATCTTATTTGTAGTACCGCTGTAGGCAATTTCTACGAAATCTTATCAGGTGCCCGAGAATTTTCATTTACCGCTGTCGTGCGAAATGCGTTCCAGTGCTTGTCCGGTGTTCCGTAGTCTTATTGGTTGGGTTCTTTGGATGTCCAGCTATGATGAAAAATGGATCTCTCATCTTCCTTTATCTACTCCGGATTTCTTTACTACTCATACATACGTGTCAATGGGAGTATCTTCTACTGATTCGTGTGATTTTATATGACCTTATATCAAGTTGACTGTATGTAGTTTTAGAATATAATTCCGTAAGCCATACTCTAAATAAAGAGATCTACAGTATATGATGAAATTTCCTGCAACATAATAACCGTGTGCCAGTGAAGGCAGTTCTGTTACTGATAAAATTATTCAAGGAAAATTCAGGGTAAATTCGTGACCAACCATCACAGCTTCAATTCTGCCTTTGTTTTTCTCCTATACAGTAGGCTTCACACGAGTCCTCCTGTATATATTGGATACGAATAACCATAGGAGACAGGAAATCGCCAGTAAATGGCACAGCCACTAATCATTACTTTCCAATTCTGAAACTGCAGATCTGACTTTTTGGGATGCTTCACTGAATGTCAGTTTTGACAGACAACGCAGCCATCACTCTGCATAATATAGGATGAAATGAAATTCACTCACTCTGACGACAAAGAGTGATTGCTTGTATATTAACAGTACAAAAATGTTGCAGTTCATTTTTTTGTAGCAAATGATGTCAGAGAAGGCAGTATGGTACACTGCAATTTCATTTGCGACAAGTATCTTCATTCATTCAATACTCTGCAGTTATGTCGTCTAGTTCAGTCAGTGGATTGCGTTTGCCACTGCTGAAGTTCGTTAGTTCGATTACAGGTTTAAGAGTAGCTTTTTTCCTAATTTTGATCTGCCTATTAATCCTATCTTAACATTTTCAGGGCTTGATTTTACGCTTCTTGGAGCATCTAGAATGCTCTGCAGCAGGGATGGCTCTCAGCAAAGTCCGACAGTAACCTGCCGTAATTACTGCATACCTGCGTCTCTGATACCTTGCCTCCAACTCTTTCTTCATCGGATGGAATCCCTCACCCTTATAGTCTCTCACATTCCCCAGATTCGCTGGAAGCCGATCTGTATGTGAGAATAAGTAATGCGTTTTAACACCCAAGTTGCATCCAGGTTCTCCGATAGTTGTCTTGAAAGCGGTCAACATTGTGATAGCAAGTTCTGCGTAGTTCGTCGCTTTATTGTTGTCCCGAAAGTTGATCACCACAGCAAATCCTCTCCATGCTCCCAGATCCACTTTGTTCACAGGGCTTTCGAGTGGCAGATTTCGGATGAATGACGGATATGAGGACGTCGAAGATCCCAGCTTTCAACTTTTACATGGCAACTCCTGGAAAAGCCCAGCACAAGCAAGTAAAAGAGCTACCATTACCTTGCAGAGCTTTCGTCTAATGTTTCATCAAGCCAAGCTTGAAGTGCAACAGTGAGAAGACTATATTGTATCTGTTCACCAGAGAGTTGTAGGGTACATTTATAGATCTACCTGGTACCAAATTGTGCTGTACAGGTCAGTTCTTCTTCTAGTAATGTTGAAATCTGTCCCTACCGTCCCACATGCACAGAAAGTATGGATAGTTAGTGTACCGACTGTATTACTAGCATAAAGTTCATCTTTCGGTCTACACCAATCAACCATTCAGGCTGAAGATAACAAATTTTCTGCAACTACAGAGGGATAAGTCTACTGAATTCGATTTTGCTCTGCTTCCGTATTAGTATTAAGTAATTGCTCGTGTTTTGTGTCATTGAAATGAAATGATCGAGTTGCATTGTTGGCCGGGAGGCAGCATGTGGTGGAGTTCGGTCGCCGTATTGAAAGTCCTTATTAGTTGACGCCACTTTGGCGACTTTCGAGTCAATGAAAACGAAAGACACACAACACACAGTCATCTCGAAGCAGAGGAAATCTCTAACAACGCCAGGAATCGAACCCGAGAACCCGTGCGTAGAAAGCGAGAACGCTACCGCAAGGCCACCAGCTGCGGACTATTGAAATGGTTGTGTACCGACTCAGACGCCAAGTATCATATGACACAGGCTAAAATTAGAAAAAAAAGTATGAACCTAGATATAGATTTCAAATGGTTGAAATGGCTCTGAGCACTATGGGACTTAACTTCTGAGGTCAACAGTCGCCTAGAACTCAGAACTTCTTAAACCTAACTAACCTAAGGACATCACACACATCCATGCCAGAGGCAGGATTTGAACCTGCGACCGTAGCGGTCCCGCGGTTCCAGACTGAAGCGCCTAGAACCGCTCGGCCACACCGACCGGCAGATGTAGAGTCGAATGCTGCAATACGAATACTCCGTCACGAAACTGTACTCTCTTTACTAATTAGGCAACAGAGGCATGGAGTACTACATGATAATTACATAGATACACGAAGATAGTTAAACTATCGCACACGTGATTCTTATGTTGCCAAATAGCTTTCCTCTGACGTCCATTTTCTATCGAAAATATTCACGGGACGAAATTCTGTTTCAGACACGTTTTTATCGTTAGTATAGAAGGAAACGCGCTGTGGCGTCCGCGTTCGCAGATTTTGGTTCACTATGATCTTATATTGTTACGCCTTATCTGAGACAAGTGAAGATCATCTACGTGGAAATTTGTCCGAACGCACTAGATTTGCTTCCGTTAAAACATTTATAAAAGCGTCCGTCTATCCGACACCGTCTTGGAAAAAATAAGAGATCAACGAGCGACACAACGTAGCACAAAGAGCTCCAGTCACGAGAAGGCAAGTAGTGATAAGTTCCTACGGAACTTTATGAATAATTCGGAGGAAGCTTGGTAAACAATATGGAGGGACCCTGAATTATTCACAAGCTGAGCTGCGGCGCGTCGCTGCCTCAGCTCGACTTCTTCTGCGACGAACAAAAGTTTCGCCAACATGTGTTTCACGCTGATTCTTGGTGACACATGAATATGTATTAAGTTTTCTGTATAAAAGCTGAGTCTGATGTCGAGAAAAGAAGGTGAACATCGAGAGATTAATATAATATAACACAATTTCATTGCCCTTGTTTGTTGCAATGTACAAAAGCTTAGTCTAATGTCGAGAAAAGAGGGTGAATGTGGAGAAATTAATATAATGGAATTTAACTGTTTTGCGTCTCAAATTCTTTTGTAAATTCATGCAAATGAAATATGAAGAGAGCTGAAACAATGTATTACTCTTATCAACGATTTTAAGACAGTAGTACGAGAAGACAGTTTCGATTTTCCTCCATGACAACTGTAGGGATCCCAAAAATAGTATGTAGAAGCAATATTTTTTCGGGGGGTGGGGTGCGGTGGAGGGTTGGTATGGATCAGTCTTTTGACTGATTTGAGGCGGTCCGCCGTGGATAACCTCTCCTGTGCAAACCTCTTCATCTCAGCATAGCACTAGCACTTGCAACATGTACCCTCAATTATTTAGTGTGTGTATTCCAATCTCTGTCAACCTGCACAGTTTTTTGCCGTCTGCATCATATCATGAAAGTCATTCCCTGAGGTCTCAACAGATGTCCTGCCATCCTGTCCCGTCTCCTTGTCACTGTTTTCCACAAATGACTACCCTCTCCAAATCTGCGCAGAACCTCCTCATTTCTTACCTTATCAGTCCACCTAGTTTTCAACATTCGCCTGTATCACCAAATCTCAAATGCTTCGGTTCTCTTCTGTTCTAGTTTTCCAAAAGTCCACGTTTCACTACCATTAAATGTTGCGATCAAGTCGTACATTCTCAGAAACTTCTTCCTCAAATCAAGGCCTATGTTTGATACTAGTAGACTTGTCTTGGCCACAAATGTGCTTCTGACGTCCTCCTTGCTCTGTCAGTCATTGGTTATTTTGCTGCCCAGGTAGCAGCATTTCTTACCTTCACGTACTTTGTGATCATCAATCCTCATGCTACGTTTCTCGCTGTTCTCAGTTCTGCTACTACTCATTGTTTTCGTCTTCGTTCGATTTACTCTCAATCCATATTCTATACTCATTATATTGTTCATTCCAATCAGTATATCATCTAATTCTCCCTTACTTTCACTGAGGATAGCAATGTCGTCAGCGAATTGTATCACTGATATCATTTCACCTTAAACTTTAATTGTAATCTTGTCACTTTTTTTTATTTCCATCATTGCTTCTTCGACGATCAGATTGAACAGTAGGCCTTTTTTAATCCCAGCACTTCGCTCTTAGTTGTCCGCTCTTATTATTATTTCTTCTTGGCTCTTGTTCCGGACTCTTCCTATGGCTTACCACTATTTTTCTCAGAATTTCGAACATCTTGCACCATTTTACATTGTCGGACGATATTCCCTGGTCGACAAAGCCTATTAACGTGTCTCTATTTTTGTTTAATTTCACTTTCATTATCAACCACAACGTTAGCGTTGCCTGTCTGGTGCCCTCACCTTTTCTAAAGCCAAACTTATCGCCATCTAACACATCCTCAGTTTTATTTTCCATTCTTCTGTATAATATTCTTCTGTGCAACTTGGATGCAAGCTATTTGTGCGATAATTCTTGCACTTGTCAGCTCTTGCAGTCTTTGAAATTATGTAGAAGATATTTCTACGAAAGTCAGGTGGTACGTCCCCAGGCTCATACATTCTACACAGCACCGTGAATAGTCGCTTTGTTGCCAATTCTTCCAATGACATTAGAAATTCTGATGGAATGTTATCCATCCCTTCTGGCATATTTGATCTTAAGTCTTGAAAGCCTCTCGTAAATTCTGATTCTAATACTGGATTCCATATCTCTTCTAAATTGACTCCTCTTTCATCTTCTATCACATCAGACAAATCTTCCCCCTCATAAAGGCCTTCATATTCACCTTCCAACTACCCGCTCTCTCTTCTACATTTAACAGCGAAATTCCCCTTGAACTACCCTTGCTTCTTGTGCCACCGAAGGTTGCTTTGACTTTCCTGAATGCTGAGTCTGTCTTCTGACAATCATTTCTTTTTCGATTTCTTCACATTTCTCATGCAGGCATTTCGTCTTTCCTTGCCAGCACTTCCTATTTATTTCCGTCCTGAGCGACTTATACATCTGTAAACCTGAATTTCCCTGAACATTTTTGTACTTCCTCCTTTTATCCATCAACTTAAGTATTTCTTCTGTTATCCACGGTTTCTTCGCAGTTATCTTCTTTGTACCTATATTTGTCTTTCCAATTTCCTTTTTAGATAAGTCCATTTCTCTTCTGCTGTACTGCCTACTGAGCTATTCCTTACCGTTGTACCTATATCCACAGAGAACTTCGTACGTGTCTCATCATCGCTTAGTACTTCTGTATCCTACTTCTTTGCGTATTGATTGTTCCTGACTAATCTCTTGAACTTCAGCCTACTGTTTATCACTACTACATTGTGGTCTGAGTCTATATCCGTTCCTGGTTACGCCCTTCAGTCCAGTATCTGATTTGAGAATCCTATCTGACCATGAAGTAATGTAAGTGAACGTATGCTTCCTGCTCTTGTGAATATCGAAAAGATTATTTGCTATTACTAGCTGAAATTTATTACAGAACATAGTTAGCCTTTCTCTTCCCTCATTCCTTCGCCCAAGCCAATATTCTCCTGCAACCTTTTCTTCTACTGCTTCCCCTAAACCTGTATTTCAGTCCCTTTGACTACTTTATTTTCATCTCCCTTTACGTATTGTATTACCCATTCAATATCCTCAGATACTCTCTTTATCGCTTCACCTTCGCCGGCCATTGTGGCCGAGAGGTTCTACGCGCTTCAGTTTGGAACCGCGCGACCGCTACGGCCTCAGGTTCAAATCCTGCCTCGGGCTTGGATGTGTGTGATATCCTTAGGTTAGTTAAGTTTAATTAGTTCTAAGTTCTAAGGGACTGATGACCTTAGAAGTTAAGTCCCATAGTGCTCACAGCCATTTGAATAATTTTTTTCTTCATCTTCAGATTGCGACATCGGCATGTATACCTGAACTCTCTTTGTCGGTATTGGATTGCTGTAGATTCTGAAAGGGCTGCCCTATCACTGAAATGTTCCCAGTAACACACACTCTGTCCTACTCATCTGACCTAATATCCTCATCTTCTTTCCATTTAACTTCACTGGCCCCTACTACATCTAAATTGAGCCTTTGAATTTCCCTTTTTAGATTTTCTTGCTTCCCTACAACATTCAAGCTTCCGACATTCCACGCCCCTACTCGTAGAACGTTATCCATTCGTTGATTGTTGAATCTTCTTTTCATGGTCATCTCCCACTTGGCAGTCCCCTCCCGGGATCCGAAGGGGGATTATTCCACGATCTTTTGACAACGGAGAGATGATCATGAGACTTTTTCAATTACAGACCATATGACCTGAAGAAACGCATTATGTGTCTTTAATGCAGTGATTTCCAGTGCCTTCTTCATCCTCGTGCCGTTGATCATTGCTGATTTTTCCGCCTTTAACGACAGTTCCCACCCCAGGGATAAGAGAGAGCCCTGAACCTCTGTCCGCTCCTCCGCTCTCTTTGACGAGGCCATTGGCAGAATCAGCGTGACTTCTTATGCCGGAAATCTTTGGTCACCAAATGCTTATTATTAATCAAAATTCAAGAGGAGACGGGTTTCGAACACAGGACCGAGGACGTTCAGCTTAATAATGAAAGACTCTATACTTAGATCACTGTTATCTAAGCAACACTACCGGAAAATATTTGACCAACCGTTTTCCTTTATACTGAACCCACACGGCACACCAAAATTTCGGAGAGAATTCAAGGTTAATTTCTGGCTGCTTTTCTACAGGGAACTCACTGTCTCCTGTGGCTCATTACACAGATTTTGTATTTCGTTCGATCTTGTACTGTCTGCCATCGGGTTCCCCTAAATGGCAGGCAGCACCGCATAACAGCCACGATATGAAGGAAACAAACTAACAGCCAAACAGGCGAAGAGATCAGGTAAACACGCCGAAGATTCCAGTCGATTGATAGGAACCTTTCCCTGCAGAGTTCGCCGCGACGTATCTGGCCACGGATTACTACGCCGGGTTTCTATTGGCTCCAGCTCACTATATAGGCCCGGCCGGTCGAAGGCACAACAGTCTTCGTCCGCTGCTAATGGCAACCGCTGTAGCAGAGTCTCCGAGAAGATATCACCGAAGCCGCTGCACTGCACCGCCGATCGAAGTACCAGCCGACCGAGAGGAATCACATCTCCGGCTAAACTCACGGACGTCTACATCTACTGTACAGCCAGCTATTGTATTGTAGAAGAAGTTAAGTTCAATGAACTTTAGGAGAATACAACAGATCTCATACCCCATTTTATCTTTAATCTGTTTTCTAATGAAGTTCACTGCAAATGTTGAGCTCATATTCTGCATTTCACGTTTGGAAACATACTTCTTCCGCTCATTTTAACAAAATTCGTGTGGTATGTGACAGCATTATATGCGATAATATTATCCAAATTTCAGCTACTGTATGAGGATGAAAAGTTGGGGTTTGAGATTGTTGCTTTGTACGTATAATCTGAAAATGAATTATCGCCAAAAACCGGTGGAAAGGTATCGTCATGTAGTGATTTAGACGTAGTGACCGGTGCCTACTGAGACTCTTTAGGCGTAGTGACCGGTGCGTCCTGAGACCTCTCACTGCTGCCTGGTGCCTGCGAGAGTTGTTTAGGACGTGCGGTGGGGCATCTATACTAGCATCGCTGGCATGGACCACAGCACCAACTCGTTAACAGCATGGACCGGAAGGAGTAGGAGATATACACAGAGTCCTACAACAAGTGTGCTGCATGACAGCTGGACACAAGACTGTAGGAACTGGAGACATATACCAATAAGTCTCGCAACAGACGCGTTTCATCATAAAATATTCCAAAGAGACGACTGAAGAATGTAGGTGTGTGCCGTGCAGAACAGCGTTAAAAATAACTCGTTATAATGTGTGCGAAGAGAACTAAAGTTGTAACTGATTCTAGGAATCACTAAAACTTTTAAAATCTTTGAAATCTAGTATAATAATCCTCAATCTGAGCGAAAATTTCTCGTTCACAAATAATGAGTGGTAATCAAGCCGCCGATAGTCCACAGCTCTTCTCGCCGTTCATGTTGCACTGAGCCGCTTCTATTACATTACAGCCAACAAATTAGCTATAATTTAATTAACTGCATTGGTATAGTAATTAATATGCATGTTTCGTCTCCTTGATGCCTGAAGTTGTGCACCCGTGGTTCTAAACGCATCCACAATAAATTAATAAATATGGATTAACAATCCATGAATACTGGATTGTGCTACATACGAACAACGTCTAAAACCAATAAACGTTTTAGCAATTCTTAAAAAGTCTTCAGCATCGGGGTAATAGACGTCCATAAACATTAAAAAAAGATAGCATTTCCTGTTTACAGTGACACAAAATGCTGAAGAATACACGTGTTACCTTCAAATAAGACTCCTCATGTTGTGGTAAGATTTGTCTTACAAGGTCTATTGACCAATTACTTTAAATATGAGGCCCACATCAATTAATTGCAAAATTTCAGCACAGGTTTTAAAATGGCATCCGGAGGCAGTTCTAATAAAAATTAGTCACTCTATCGGGAGTGGTACGAAGTATTGTGCTTGCTGAAATCCAGGCATTTCCATTTACCGCCGGTCTCTGTGGACGAGCGATTCTAGGCGCTTCAGTTCGGAACCGCGCTGCTGCTGCTGCGGTCGCAGCTTCGAATCCTGCATCGGGCAGGGCTGTGTATGATGCTTTAGGTTAGTCAGGTTTAAGTAGTTCAACGTCTAGGGGACTGATGACCTCAGATGTTAAGTCCCATAGTGCTTAGAGCCAGTTGAACCATTCTTGAAGTTCCTTTTACCGCCTGAAGGGATTATGATGGCCGCAGAACTTGTTGTTTAACTTGAAGCACTACGCTTCAGCTCGCGGATGTGAGCATCTCTATACCTGCTAGTGACAAGGGAAAGTCACCAACGCTCCCCCATCCAATATAGTGTAAGATGTCCCAGTGAGCAGACCGTAAAAAACTGGACACAGATGAAGCATGAAAACAGGAAGAATGTGTACTGAATTGTGGAACAAAAGAGGCAAAATAAAAACAGTGAACGACCCAAGCTCAAGATGGGATGTATCGAGATAGTTTGAATACGCACCGCGTCGTGGTTACGTGGTCACGGTGTTGGACTACGAATCCAAAGATCCGTGTTTAAATCTCCCTCGTGCTTTTCGTTTTTCACAAAATTATGATCTGTCCGTACGATCATTGAGGTGTCTGTCTGTTCACTGTATTCAAATTTTAGTCTGTGTCTTGGTGTAACTTCCGTTTGTAACAGTGAGGAGTAGGGAACGGACCTTCAGACGTATGTACACTATGTGATCAAAAGTATCCGGACGTCATCTAAAACATATGTTTTTCATATTAGGTTCATTGTGCTGCTACCTACAGTTTCGCGGGTGATGAGAAAACTTGGATTTCATAGTCGAGTGGCTGCTCATAAACCACACATCACGCCGGTAAAGGCCAAACGACGTCTCACTTGGTGTATGGATCGTAAAAATGGGACGATTGAACAATGGAAAAACGTTGTACCGAGGGACGAAGCACGGTCCATAATGTGGCGATCCGATGGTAAGGTGTGGATATGGCGAATGCCAAGTTAATGTCATCCACCAGCGTGCGTAGTGCCAACAGTAAAATGCGGAGGCGGTAGTGTTACGGTGTGGTCGTGTTTGTCATGGAGGGGTCTTGCACCTCTTCTTGCTTTGCGTAGCTCTATTACAGCACAGGCCTACCTTAATGTTTTATGCACCTTCTTGCTTCCTACTTGCAAGAGGTCCATGACTAAGGAATTTACTGCTAGCGCATTCGAGCAGATGTGGCATCGGTGGATTGCTCACACGCTGCCTGCGATATTTAAGCTACAATAGAATCGCAGACCAGAGCGCAGTGTAGGCAGCAGTAGTAGTAGTAGTAGCTTGCAGTCGAGCGGTTGGGTCAGGTCGCTCAAAGAGAGCAGTTGTCGACTTGTATAGCTCAGAGAGAGCACTTGTGTCCTGGAGTACGGACAATACAGTCTAGTAGTGGTGTTCTGTAGCTCGAGAAGAGCTGTAGAGCTATGGAGTTACCAAGGCGGGTCGTGGAGAACGATGGCTGTGCCTGAGCGATGTAGTATAAGGTAAAAGCTAAATACTGTTGTTCTTTATTGCCGCGCGCATATGTAAACTGCTACAACTGATTTTTGTACTATCGTTATATCAAAGTTCCATGTAAAAGTTTTCCAAAATCTTTCATATAAAGGTAACTTTTGACAGTCATTCATCTGAATTTAAAGTTTTTTTCTATTTTCTCCTATCCATAGTCAAGCCGACTATCGTAATGAAAATCAGTTGTTTTCCACACATACCAAAATCTAGTGGCCAGAGCTGCACTAGGCTGTGCCAGAAAAATTTCCTATAGGAGCAGATATAGCCACGTTATCCAGCGAAATCATTGAGGTAAGAATTTTCAGTTTATTTAGAAGGATTTTTCAGAGCCATGACGCAACACTGCTGACGTCCAGATTTACCAGTTTAGATACACAGTTCGTTAATTAGTGATTGGTTACGTTACGAGATTTCTTTTGAAAGGTTATATATTAGTCACATTTTTATTGGGAGGTTACGGAATTTATCTGTTGGGAGCTTACACACTGTTAAAGAGCAATTCGGGCATGGCGATTGCATCTTTCAACACGTTCGAGAACCTGTTCGTAATGCACGTCCTGTGGAGGAGTGGTTACATGACAATAACATCCCTATAATAGACTGGCCTGCACTGAGTCCTGACCCGAATCCTGTAGGACAGCTTTCGGATGTTTTGGAACGCCGACTTCGTGCCAGGCCTCACCGACCGATATCGATACCTCTCCTCAGTGCAACACTACGTGAAGAATGGGTTGCCATTTCCCAAGAAACCTTCCAGCAGCTGATTGAACGTATGCCTGCGAGAGTGGAAGCTGTCATCAAGTGTAAGCGCGCGCCAACGTCATATTGAATTCCAGCATTACCGATGGAGGGCGCCAAGAATTTGTAAGTTATTTTCAGCCAGGTGACCAGATACTTTTTATCACATAGTGTACCTTCCTTGTGTTCCACACAGGTGCTACATGTTACAGCGCTTGCGTTCCGTTTTGGAAGTTATGACTCTAGAATTCCTTGGTTTAACATTGTAGACACCCTTTTATTTGTTGTTTTCATATGTGTGAGAGGTGTGTTCATCACATTTACATACGACGGTAATATATTCTTACGACATGACTCGTATTTTATTGTCAATGTCTAGCATGACAATTGCGAAGACGACAGAAGGAGACCTCAATGACTAGGCGGATAATTCATAAATTTATGAAAAACATGATGCACCAGGGAGATATAAATATGGATTCCCTGTTTCCATTTCAAAACCGTGACCACACAACCACGACGCCGTTGTTGTTGTTTTAATGCTCTCCATGTTGCACAACTTGATCTTCGACAGTTCACTGCTTGTATTTTGCTTCTTTTTCCACCATTCACTACGCCTTCTTCCAGTTTCCATGCTTAATCCGTTTTCAGTGTTTGACGCGCTGTCACTGTGCCACTCTACCAGTAGATCTGATGGGGTGTGAGAGGGAGTTGCCTGTGTCAGAGACTCTTTATCTGCTCTACCTGTACTTACTGATTTCAGTTATGAACCGTCAGAGTTTCCTACGATTGTCATTCCTCAATGGAACCTGCGGTATCAACGGCATCTTCGTCTACCGCACCCGACTTATGGCGCGCAGCAAACAGCTACGTGCGTGACGGCACATTTAAACCTCCCGCCAGTGCACCACCTGCAAGCTCGCAGTTCAGTCGTCGACTGCCTCTGATAGGGCGCGCCACCCGCAATCGCCATCAGAGGACGCTGAATGCGCAAGACTTCATTACCAGCCACTTTCATTGGCCACCGTCTTCTTTTAAAAGGCCGCACTCAGAGCTCTGTGGTAGTTTCAGTAGATTTTCAGAATTGCATCAAACTCGCAAGGGTTCAAAAATTGTTCAAATGGCTCTGAGCACTATGGGACTTAAGTTCTGAGGTCATCAGTCCCCCAGAACTTAGAACTACGTAAACCTAACTAACCTAAGGACATCACACACACCCATGCCCGAGGCAGGATTCGAACCTGAGACCGTATCAGCAGCGCTGTTCCGGACTGAAGCGCCTAGAGCGGCCGGCGTCTATTATGTAACTGACGTACGTGTGCGTAGGTGCTGAATATTAGAATTCTTCGTGGTCGCGTGTTTAGCGTTCGAGTTTCGTAATTGTATAGTACCGTATGGAACTGAGGATCTAGAAACGGCAGTGAGTGTTCGTTTCCGCCGTTGCCCTCAGTGGTTCACAACCCCATAACTGGCTACTGCAGTCCACTCACCCCTCACCGCCCCACACTGAACCCAAGATTATTGTGCGGGTCGGCCCCAGATGGACCACTGGGAACGTCTCACACCTGACGAGTGTAACCCCAATGTTTGCGTGGTAGAGTAATCATGCAGAGAGTGTTTGCGGAGCAATCGCCGATATAGTGTAACTGAGGAAGAGTAAGAGGAATCAGCCCGCATTCGCCGAGGCAACTGGAAAACCGCCTTATAAACCATCCAGAGACTGGCAGGCACAGGGGACCTCGACACTAATCAGCCAGGCGAATTCGTGCAGGGGACCGGCGCGCCTTCCCGCCTGCTAAGCGTTAGAGCGCACAGCTAACCGGACGGGGTAGCTTTGTAATACGAAGGTATATGAGGTGAACGTTCGACTTCCACTCAGCTCTAATTTTTAATCTCCATTTTTTTCATCACTGGTCATATTATTTAATTTACGAGGATGAGTCAAATGAAAACCTTAAATTTGTAACAAAAAATACAAATTCTGCGCCGTTATCTTGTAAGGCAAGCGTGCTACAAACAGCGTGCAGAATGGCCTGTAGGTGGCAGCACACTGCAGATGCACACATACCGTCACAGTATGAGTATAAAGATGGCCGCCCCACTTGCGACTTGCACCAGGGAGGAACAGCGTTCTGTTATTCGGTTTTTGCGTAGTGAAGGTGAGAAACCTATTGAAATTCATCGACGAATGAAGGTTCAGCACGGTGGTGCACGTTTGTCACAGCGGAAAGTCTAGGAATGGAGTAGGAAGTTCGCAGATGGTGTGACTTCAGTGGAAGATGCTCATCGTCCAGGTCAGGCACAACGAGTTGTGACTCCACAAAACATTGCAACTGTTGAAGCCATATTGAAGGAAAACTGCCGAGTGACACTCAATGACATTGCAGCATGTTTACAGATTAGTCATGGATCAGCACACCACGTTTTGCATGATGTGCTCCAGTTTCACAAAGTGTCTGCAATATGGGCGCCACGGCAGCTGACTCCTGAAATGAGAGAATGACGTGTTGATGCTTGTGAAGAACTTCTTTGGCTCATTGAACGAGAAGGTGATGGCTTCCTTGCAAGAATCGTTACTGGGGACGAAACCTGGGTTCACTTCCTCTAACCGAAAACGAAGAGAGAGAGAGCAAGGAATGGCGCCATTCCGCCTCACCAAAACCTAAGAAGTTTCAAAGAGAACCATCATCAGGGAAGGTCATGCTGACACTATTTTGGGAAGAAAAAGGCGTCTTTTTGGAGCATTACATGCCTAGAGGGACCGCTGTCTCCAGTGCATCATACACAGACCTCCTTAAAAATCATTTGCGGCCTGCAGTCAAAGCGACGTGGACTGCTGTCAGCGGGTTTCCTTTTGCAACATGACAATGCAAGGCCCCACACTGCCCGTACAACAGTTGCAACAATCACAGACCTGCATTGTGAGTGTCTTCCTCATCCACCATACTTACCAGACCTTGCCACAAGTGATTTACATGTGTTTGAACCACTCAAAGGCGCAACAGGAGTAAAGAAGTTCCATTCTGATGAACAGGTACGCCACGCGGTGCATGAGTGGTTGCGCGGACTACCAAAAGAAATTTTTCCAAAGGAATTTATGCACTTGTAAGCGCTGGAGGACTTGAATTCAGCGTGGGGGAGATTATGTTGAAATTGGTAGAGCTTTGTACCACTTCTGCACGATAAATAATGTTTAAAAAATATTTAAGCGGACCGGCAGTTCACCTACGCAGCGGTGAGATGTTGCTAATGTAGCAAGAACGAATGCTGTAGCTGAAAATTTTTCAATAGTATAGAATTACACTCCTACTGCAAAAATGAGGATTTCAGGGGGAGTGGCACTGTCACCCAATATACATTCGCTTCACGAAACTCGAATGCTAGCCACCTGACTCTCATAACCTCTAATGTACAACACCCACGCACAGATTCATCAGGTACATAAGAGACGATTGAAACTGCTCTCGATTTTATTCGGAATTGCCAGACTACCTTCCTACTTGCACATTATGTTGCCTTTCATTAATCTATTTTCTAAGATAAGGCTAACCTACGTTTCTAGCATTTGTAGACTTAGAGAAAGCTTTTGACAGTATGCCTGGAATACTCACTTTCAAATTGTGAAGTTGGCAGAAGTAAAATACATAGAGCGAAAGGCTATTTACAATTTGTACGGAGACCTGATGGCAGTTATAATCGTCGATGGGCATGAAAGGAAAGCAGTGATTGAGAATGGAGTGAGACAGGGTTGTAGCCCATCCCCGATGTTATTCAATCTGTATATTATGTTGAGTGGTACTTAAGATAAGTAAATAAATTAGTAAATTCAAAGTGAAGTAGAAATTATAAAATAAATCAAAAACTAAATTTAGTTTAGAAGAAATACACACTGGCAAACAGCGGGCAGAGCAGCAGAGCAGAAGAGACAATGACCGTGAAGTCAGCAAGTTCCACATAACCGGACGCTGTCGATTCAGCCGTCAGGGCATCGCCCGACCGCCTCACGTGTTTCTCATTCGTCACATGTGATCAAAGGCCTCCGCCTACATTCGAAGAGCCAATGACCGACGTTAAGAAGATTGTTCGAGAAGCTTTTCAACGTGACAGAAAGTTATCTGATGTAAAAATGCTGTTTCATTCTACTTCATACCCGAGCCAAGGAAGAACCCACCCTGCCCACATGTTGTTAAGAGAGAAAAATTAATTAATTTAATATTTTCACCCTGACATAATGCTTTAGAATCAAATTCCCTTATCAGTAATGCTCACCTGACAATTGACTAGCATCAAAAGAGAAAACCCAGTTACATTTAGTGTTAGAACTCTTAAATTTGGTGTCAGAGAAGAAACCCTTGGCTCAATATGAGGTGTGAATGGCAGTCACTAAAGGTCCACAGTTAGTATTGGTTAATGTGTGAAAGGATAGACGTTTGCATAGCAGTCGTAATGTTTTCTTTATTTAGAAGTGTATTCTCACTCATAATTTTAAGAGTTTGTCGAAAGTATTTATACACCTTTTTCATTCAGTGTGGTAAGATTGTGTAACTAACAGTTTGTAAAATGATGACACGAAATCGTACAAAGTCAGAGTCAGCACCACAAGCGGTTTCTACTGAGGAAGCTATTCAGAGCTTTGTTAATCAGATAGCACAGCTTAAAAGTGATAATAATGCATTATTTAAACAGTTGTGTGAGATTAGGCAAACCAGTTCAGTCCCTGACCCCCTAGATTACTCAGCAGCAGCTTTAGTAACTCCTTTTTCAGGTAAACCTGACGAAAACGTAACAGCCTTTTTTGATTATTTAGTAGCAGCTGCAAAGTTAGGATCATGGTCAGATGAACAGCTCTTACAAATAACAAAGTTAAGATTGCTAGGAGATGCTAAAGCACACGTTTTATATGCTGAAGAACTACGGAATGCTCCAACATTTGAGGAATTGAAGAAAGGATTACTTAAACGTTTTCCAAAACAGAACAGCTGTAGATTTTACAGGGAAAAATTAACCACTATCACTCAGAGGCAAAACGAGTCGTTAGCAAGCTTTGTAGATAGGATTAGAAAAGTTAATATTAACACCTATCAGTTGACAACCCGTGATGAAACAAATAAATTTATTTTACAAGAAGCAGAACATAGAGCTCTGGATACATTTTTACGTGGGTTACCTCATGAAACGTTCCGTAGTGTCAGGAAAGAGTTTCCTAAAAATTTAGCAGAAGCGGTATCTGTGGCGACGGATTTCGAAGAAATTGACTTTGCCACCAGATACAAGGCGAAGCGAAATGTATTTTCAACAGGAGTACTATGTTTTATGTGCGATCGGCAGGGACATGTAGCAAAAAACTGCAGACAACCTCAATGCACTAATTGTCAAGGAATGGGTCACACATTCAAGGAATACACGTCTAAGAAAGTTTTTGGAAATAGAAATCAGTTAAACTCAAACAGGAATGTCGGTGCCGCCGCCAGACGTTCCCAATAAAATTTCATGCCATTAAGGCGAATGTGAAGGCGGAATGCTGATTATCTGCTACCATACAGGATAAAGAGCAAGGATATTGGTGGATACAGGCGCAAACGTATCAGTAGTGAGTAATGAATGAATTGGAGAAAAGAAATATGACGCTCCACGGTATACATTTAGTGGGGTAGGAGGAGGTACAGAGAAGTCGTTAGGATGTACATCATTGATTTTCTATATTCACGGTGTACAATTTCAAGAAGATGTAGAAGTGGTAACAAAGGTAACTGACGGGTACGACGCGATCCTAGGGCTGTATTTCCTGAATAAACATCACGCTAAAGTCGACCTCAGACAGAAAACTGTAGAACTTAGCGGAATAGTGTTTCAGCTAGGTGACACCGCTGCAAAGGGCCCGCTGCCGCAAGATTTCCCTAACATGAAGGCGAAATCAACTACAATGCGTGCAACGTCCTTGAAGGTTGATTCGCGGCATAAGATAGCATTTGGCTCAGGAAAACTTTTCTGGATGACTGTTGACCCCGAGGTACCTACAAATACAATATGTCTAATAGAGCCCTTGAGGAAATTGAGGAATTAGATGTATCACATTGTTTTGTATGAAGATGTGTTGTACTGGTTCAAGACGTTGAGGGAGAAAGGAAAGTACTGGTACATATTGACAATTTCGGTGTGGAGGACAAAGAGTTGCATAAGGGAATATTAGTAGCTACAGTCAGTACTTTTGAACAAGAAGATTTCATTTGGTCAAATATTGATGATGGTCAGAAACCAGACGCCTATAAAACCGCATTACGCCAGAAGATTGAGCATTTGAAAGGAAATGACACAGACACGATAGAAGGAGTTTTAGTTGAGTTCCAAGATTTATTTCATGCAGAAGGTCCATTGCCATCAGCAGATATCACACAGCACAGGATCCCAACAGGAAATAGCCCTCCTGTTTGTAGGAAGCCTCACTTACAGCGAGTACTGGATGAGTTTTTAGAATAGCATCTAAAAGATGGAATTATAGAATATTCTGATTCACCTTATAATTCAAATATTGTAATTATTCCAAGGAAGTCTCCCGATAGTACGAAACGATATAGATTTTGTTGTGACTATAGACACCTTAACTAACAAACTATCTCAGATGTTTATCCTCTTCCAAACATTAGAGACATCATTGACAGTTTGGGTAACAGTATATACTTTTCACGTAGCGCATATCATCAATTGGAAGTTGCACCTGAAGATAGATATAAAACAGAAATTTCTACCCCTGGAGGCCACTGGCAATTTAAAAGAATGCCTTTCGGTTTGAAAAAATGCACCAGCAACTTTTCAAAGACTTCTTGATGGAGTGTTGCGAGGACTAAAATCTCAGCAATGTTGTGTATATCTAGACGATATTATTGTATTCTCCAAAAACATTAATGAACATGCCGTGCGTCAGAGACTTAGAAAAGCTAAATTAACATTAAATGTGGAAAAATGTAGTTTTGCATTGCAGAGGTTACATACCTAGAGCATGTCATTAGTGAGAAAGGAATTAAAACAGATCCTCGATTAATTTCGGCAGTTAAGGACTTCCCAACACTACAACGCGTTAAGGAAGTACAAAGTTTCATTGGTCTCGCATCGTATTACCGAAAATATGTTCAAAATTTTGCTGAAATTGCCCGACCCTTAACCCAGTTATTGAAAAAGGGTGCAAAATTTCATTGGTCTGAAGATTGTGAATCAGCATTTCAAACCCTTAAAGATAACACACAGTCCAGTTTTAGCCTACCCAGATTCTAATAAAGGATTTATTTTAACCTGTGAGGCAAGTGGACATTCAGTAGGAGTTGTTTTGAGTCAGAATATTAATGGCACGGAACACCACATAGCCTACGCTTCGAGACAACTAACAACGACAGAAAGAAATTATTCCACCACGGAGAAAGAATTGTTAAGTGTTATTTATGGTATCAAATATTTTAAATGCTACTTGTATGGTAGGAAATTCAAGGTTATTACAGACTACGCAGCTTTAAAATGGTTGCTTGGGTTAAAAGATCCATCTAGTCGTTTCACCCGTTGGGCCCTATGTCTTTCCGAAATGGATTTCGAAGTTATCCTTAAACCAGGCAAAAAACACACGGATGCAGATTGTCTAAGTCGGAAAATAGCGACAGGCCGAGATACTGAGGACTGGAGAAAGGCACAAGATGAGGATACAGAATGCAAAAAATACGCAACACAAAAACAATTTTGCATTGAAGATGGTGTATTATGCCATAAAACAAAACTTGGACCACGAATTGTTGTTCACCAACACCTTAGACAGGAAATAATGGCAGAGGCCCACGATAATATCTTTGCAGGACACGGTGGACAGCGGAGAACCGAAAGACGTGTAGCAGAGCGATTTTGGTGGCAAAACAGAAAGCAGGATGTTGCGCACTACATTCGTAATTGCATTGCGTGCGCACAACGAGCTGAACTTTCTCGTTTAAGAATACCCTTACAGAGGGTTCCCGAGGCTTCATGTCCATTTCAAATCTGCGGAGTGGATCTCTACGGGCCATTCCATAAAAGACTTGCTGTAATAAGTGTGTTATTACAATTATAGATCACTTTTCACGCTATCTAGCTATGGTGAGCTCCCAGATTAGCAAGCAAATACAGCTGCCCAAGCTTTAGTTAACAACTGGATACTTAAATTTGGCGCACCTGAAGCTATTATCACAGATCACGGATCTAATTTTATGCCTGAATTAATGAAACAACTATGCCACTTACTAAAAATACGTAAACTCCGCATAACTCCGTTACACCCTCAGTGCAATGGACGCACAGAAACAGTTCATCGGACAATTGGCAAGATGCTTAGTTATTATATTAATGAACAACGTTCTAATTGGGATACGTATTTACCAATAATCGTGTCGGTATACAACGCCAAAACGCACGAAGCAACTGGTATGTCACCTTATGAAGTGGTCTGTGCCAGAAAAATGCCGCCCGTTTTTGATGTAATCAGGCAGAAAAACGGAAAAGTCGGAGAAACAGTAAAAGATTTCGGTCGAATGATGAAGGATGTGTGGAAAAAGGTTCAAAAATCTAAAACAAAGGCTTTAGAACGACAGAAAAGATTAGGTAATGCCCAAGCTAATTATCGAAATTACTAAATCGGTCAGTGGGTGATGCTGTCAATCCCATACATTGCGAAAGGAAAAACGAAGAAATTAGTAACCAACTACAGAGGTCCTTATCAAATTATTGAGATCACGTCACCAGTCAACGTTAAACTGCAACTGTCCACCCGAACTACTATTGTCCATGAAAGTCGTTTAAAACCTTTTAAGGGCGCTCCAGATGTATTTCCTGCTTTTCCGAAGGGTGGAGGAAGTGCCCGGAAAGGACAAAGAATGGCCACGCCAGTACAACATACAGACATGGCACCATACCATCTTTGACCAAGGGTGCGAATGTCCTAGCTGACTCATAGTAGACTGTGGATAGTATACAAATGTAAATAATTAATATATGATAATGGTTTGTTTTTTAAGAAAAAAAGTGAACGTAGAAACATGTTGATCTTTTAGTTAACAATGTGTTCCTTCTTTTCTTTGTTTTTGTTTTTACTAGCATTTCCTTCACAAAATCTGTCCTACCTCAATGACTCCCTTGACAGTTTCCTTCTGAGTCATTAGATATGTTCATAAACTCGCAGCAAGGCAAAATTGATGCCAATGTTATGATGAAACATGTCTTAAAATTAAAAAGTGAACACAAAAATAAAATTATAATGCTAGGGATGGGTATATCTTCAACCGTTGTGTAGGTGTTTCTGCTTTGTACAGATCTCTTTTATTTAAGACGAAAAAATAAGACGAATAATAATATACCACTTCATCAAATCTCTGTTAATTGGATACCACACTTTTAACTGGTGTACCTCAGTGGTTACTTTTGCGCATTAGTGTATTAATTTTGTTTATTGTACTTCAGGCTTTACTAAACAGTCTCATGTTAAAATAAACAATACTGTAGAATAGATATTCTTGCATTAGTATAGGGCAGATTAAACAGGTGTGCCTACTTAATTTCATAAGTGAAAAATCTATATTTTGTTTATTCATTGTCATCAAGATTTGTTACCCTTATTACAACGATTTATGTGTGAACTATGTGATTCATGAGTGTACAGTGCTTTAGTAAAGTTATAAAGTATTTTCAACATACTTAATGTGAAGCGTGTGTAATCTACTAAGTCGAGAGTTTGCATTGCTTGTGTTAGTGCTTTTGCCGGGTGAAGAGTGGAGGAATGTTGAGTGGTAAATTCGAGGGCGAATTTCTCAGAAGGGTGGAGGAAAGTTGAGTGGTACTTAAGATAAGTAAATAAATTAAAGAAATAAAAGTGAAGTAGAAATTAGAAAATAGATGAAAAACTTAATTTAGTTTAGAAGATTTACACACTGGCAAACAGCGGGCAGAGCAGCAGAGCAGAAGAGACAATGACCGTGAAGTCAGCAAGTTCCACATAAGCGGACGCTGTCGATTGAGCCGTCAGCGCATCGCCCGACCGGCTTCGCATTTTTCAGTTGTCACATGTGAGCAAAGGCCCTCGCCTATATTCCAAGAGCCAATGATCGACGTTAAGAAGATTCTTGTAGAAGCTTTTCAACGAGACAGAAGAGGCAATGACTGACTCATGTGTTTCTCATTCGTCACATGTGATCAAATTCCTTCGCCTACATTCCAAGAGCCAATGACTGATGTTAAGAAGATTCTTCGAGAAGCTTTTCAACGTGACAGACGAGGCAATGACCGTGAAGTCGTTTACCTCCAGTGGACTGAAGTGAATAAATACGCGAGATGCAGTGAGCTCGTGGGAGGAAGTCGAAGGAAGAAGAGAAGAGGAGCAGTAATTTTCAGTCAGTTTCGGTGCTGAAGACCGTCATGCAAGAAGAGACTACATCATACACAGGCGCACCAAGTCCGCCGCTGTAATGGCATAGCAAGGAGCAGCCTCGGCGCCAGAAGACAGTAGTTAAAAGGTATTTGAAGTCTGATTTTTACGTGCCCGGGTGACTCGTGAGGACGGGAAGGAGACGGCCTCACATCAGCATTCACCTGTGAGCTGGGATGAAGATCTGACAACCGAAGATTGGCAAGCAGGAGTCCGTTGTTCGAGTCCGGGCCACTGGCTTTCCCCCGCCGCGCCGCTCCGCTGGCCGACGCACAACACACGCGGCCGCTTAGAGCAGAGAAACACTGGGACGCCACATCCAAGGAATCACCATCCGATGCACGACTTCGCTCTCAATAATTAAACGGGCCACCGAACGAGGCGCGTCTCCAGTCATCTGGGCGAGACGGTGACACGAGATACACACCGGTACGCGTAATCAGACGCCACCGCCGCCGCTGCCGCAGCAGAAGGCTTCGCAAACGACAGAGCTGCCGCTCTCCGAGCCAGAACATCCAGTAAGAAACAGTTGCACAAAACTTTAAACAAAGGCTATCCGATGTAAAAATGCTGTTTCATTCTACCTCATACCCGAGCCAAGGAAGAACCCACCCTGCCCACATGTTGTTAAGAGAGAAAAATTCATTTATTTACTAATTTCACTCTGACATAATGCTTTAGAATCAAATTCGCATTAATGCTCATCCTGACAATTGACTAGCATCAAAAGAAAAAACCCAGTTACATTTAGTGTCAGAACTGTTACAATTCAGCAAGCAGTAAAGGAAACAAAAGAAAAATTGAGAGTAAGAATCAAAATCCATGGAGAAGAAATAAAAAGTTTGAGGTTCGCCGATGAAATTGTCGTTCTGTTAGAGACAGCAAAGGACCTGGAAGAGCAGCTGAACGGGATGGATAGTGTCGTGAAAGGAGGATATAAGATTAACATCAACAGAAGCAAAATAACTGATGATGGTCGAAGTAGAGAGGATATAAAATGTTGACTGGCAATTGCAAGGAAAGCGTTTCTGAAGAAGAGCAATTTGTTAACGTCGAGCATAGATTTAAGTGTCAGGAAGTCTTTTCTGAAATTATTTGTATGGTTTGTAGCCAAGTATGGAAGTGAAAAGTGGACGATAAATAGTTTAGACAAAAAGAGAACAGAAGCTTTCGAAATGTGTTGCTATCGAAGGATGCTGAAGATTAGATGGGTAGATCACATGAGGTGGTATGAAATAGAATTCTGGAGAAGAGAAATCTGTGGCAAAACTTGACTAGAAGAAGGACATATTCTCAGGCATAAAGGGATCACCAATTTAATAGTGGAGCGCAGCACGGATGGTAAAAATCATAGAGGGAGACCAAGAGGTGAATACACTAAAACGATTCAGAAGGATATAGGTTGCAGTAGATACTGGGAGATGAAGAAGCATACACAGGATAGAGTAGCATGGAGAGCTGCATCAAACCAGTCTCTGGACTGAAGACCACAACAACAATGACCTACTACAGGTATACAAAGTTAGAAGTAAATCCTTGATCCCAACTTCGTGGCTTCCCCTTGTTAGTAGAGAAGACAGCAGTGAGAAAATACATCAAGATACAACAACGCTGTTAAGCCTTAATACTTATCGCTGACTCTGAAAGAGAGGCGTTCTGCATTGCGGTGTAGCTTGCTGTCCAGCTTTCGAGAGGGTGCGTTTCTGAATGAGGTATCGAATATATTGCTCCCCCCTACTTATACCTCCCGCGGAGGTCAAGAATGTAAAATTCGAGCCCGCACGGAGGCTTTTCGGCAGTCGTTGTTCACGCGAACCATACGCGACTGCAGCAGGAAAAGGAGGTAATGACAGTGGCACGTAAAGTGTCCTCTGCTACACACCGTTGGGTGGCTTGCGGAGTATAAATGTAGATGTAGATGTATCTATCATTATTCAGTAACGTTTATTTATATAAATATCATTCCTCTCCTTGTACATAACTCAAGACCTTGCTTTGCGAGAAGACCGAAGTTTTTTTCTACGCCTGTTTTTAAGGAAGCCATACGTATGTGTACAGCGGACGACCTAGTAAAGAGGGCTGCAGGGTTTCAATGGAGCGCAGTTGGGCACCCAACATTAGCTCACTTTAAATCAAAACAAAAGAACAAAGGACTTTCCATTCACGACTCAGAGCACCGCAATGGTGAGATTTAATTCAACTTTTACTCACAGCGGCATTTAGCAGGTCATTGTCCACAGCTCACGCATGAAATGCCTTTCTGCGGCTCCCAGGAGTGGGCACTATGAGGTCGCTTTCCTCGAAATGATGGCGTCTTCCCGTGCGCGAGTCTGCCTGCTCCTGGACTGACGAATTTCGACAGTGCCGTAAGCCTATCATCACTTGTACCTTGTAGCGGTGACAACAGCAGATACCACCAGCTGAAGACGTCGAACAGTTGTATCGACGAAATATTATGGGATTTGCATAGTATGATCCGACGGCAAATCTGAGACATGTGTTTGCGAGAAATCCGTTGGAAATGCCTGAATAGTCACAACTCAACACCAACCAAAGTGCAAAAGAGCTCACAGCTCTTTAATGTATATCTCAGTTATATAGTGTACGTATTATAAAAAAACATATTAATGTGTTACCGTTTTGTAGATATCCGATTTTCTTTTTTGGCCAGCTCATTTACCGACGTGTCATTATTCATTGGCAACGAGCATGGTGCTTATGAGTGACAGTTGTCGGAATTTGTAAAAATTTGTAAATTTGTTATTTTTGAATCGCATGGTCATTCATATATTACGCAGTTTTTAAACTTAGTAGTAAAATTTATTTTTCCAACATTAGAGCACTGTATTCATTGCTTTTAATACGGATTGTCATTCCGGTTGTTTGATTGTTGTTTGTGTATTTCAGAATCTCAATTGCCATGAAACGGTTCACAAAGGAGGAATGTGTTATCGTTGTGAAAACCCATTACAGAACCGGCGAATGATGTTCAGTGACAGTTCGTAGACTTGAAGGAATATTCGACGTAATAATGCTCGTACAGCATCAACTGTTCAGCGGTTAATAAAGAAATTCGAGGAAATAGGTTCCGTTGCAGCCATAAAATTACTCGGACGAAACCGTACGGTTCGTGAGGAACAAAAAATAGCACTGGTGCAAGATAGTATGGTTGCGAAACCTCACAAGTCTCTCAAACGTCGTCCTAAACAGCTGGTAATTTCGACTGCATCTTTGCAAATAATTCTGAAAAAGGATCTTCACATGCACCCATACAAGATCCAGTTGACGTTCTAAGAATAGAAATAATCAGTCGTCAGCTGCAAAAATTTTTATTAAAATAGCTTCTTGATTAGTTTCGGCAATTTAAATTTCAGACCTCAGAAAATCTTCCGAGGATGACAAATTGATTTACTGAAAGCAAGGAGCTAACTTAACAAAAATTTATACAACTGATGACTGTTTATTTCTGTTCTTAAAACGTGCTTCACAGCTGCTGACTGACAGCCATGAATAAAATTTTGCTGAGTTGATGCAATAACTTAAAACCACAGATCATTTGAAACGGAGAAATTTAGCGAGTGGATTCTTCCAACACAAGAAGAGTGCAACACTTTTGCAAAAAGGATAATCTTCAGTGATGAGCCACATTTTCATCTGTGTGGGTTTGTTAACCGACAAAATTGGCGTATTTGGGATGAAGGAAACCCTAGGGTCATCCAAGAGAGACACATGAGTCCACTGCCAATCACACTTTGGTGTGGGTGTGCTCTGCTCGTGTGATCCGCCTCTTCTTTCTTCAGCACTTCTATGGTAATGCAGAAACAGTGGGGGGGGATTTAGAGTCACAACGACGTATCTACAAAATTGGCGATGTTGCTATATTTGGTTCACCACTATCTTGGAAAACCAATTAACGGGAAAAACAGCAGAACTCTTATCTTTAACCATTGCGGAGATATTGAGTAGGGTATCCACAACTACACATTAATATTTAATACAAGCGTATTATCTCTTGTATCGTCTGGGCTTCTTCTAAAGTAATATGGCGTTAAAAAAAGTGACAGAGTAACTGCAGAAACTTCCTTCTGTCACTAAACAACTACTGTTGTTCTCGTCATTAAATCCTTTGCTGTTTTAAAGTAAAATGTTTTCCAGAGGATTATTTATTTCCCGGAGGAATATTAATTTTTTAAATCTGGCGCCTTTAGATTACATTCCATAGGTAAATTATGGTTTAAACATTTTATTCGAGCACCTTAAGACTTCTCTTCATAAATCGTTAAACATTGCACCTACGTTAGATTTTGACGGACGAGCCATTGCTGCTGGTAATCCAAATGTAATTCTAGAGTAAGGGAACAATGTGAACGAAATTTTAGATCAGAATATTTCAAAAACTTTCAGTAATAGTAGAAAGGTGTTAGTAAATGAAAAATGTGACGTAGGGATTGAGACAAAGATAGAATGCTGACGAATTGTTCAAACTGAGTGATGGAAGAAAGATGACAGAAAAGAAAACGACAACTGTGGAAACCATATATTTCTTTCCTAAACAAACACATCTGTGGTCGATCACTTAAGCCAAAAGGGTTGCTCTTCGTGCTTAAAGAAATACAGCTTCAATTTTACTTAGGCTGATAGGCAAGAAATTCAAGAAGGGTTTTCAAATTTAGGTGATAGAGACAAGCATCGGTTTTACGTCAGTTTACTTTTAGAAAAAGAGCATAAATGTAGTAAAAGGAGTTCTACAGGCAACTCCAGGAGAAACTTCACAAATAAATAGGCTTACATTGTACATAAAAATAATCAGAAGCCACAGGATTGTCAGTCCTCCTTCCTTGCAACAATGGATTTTACTTATTCATTCACACGCCAGGTTCTTTTAAAAAGGAATGAGCACAACATTATTCCCAGAGATCAAACCAGCTGTAGCTAAATCAGATACTGAGAAAGAAAGCATAAGATTTTACATGAAAGGCCTTCCTAAACTCGCTTCACATTATGCTAAGAAGGATTTGGAAAAAGAGTACTTGTCTCGCGAGTTAAATCTTCGAAAAATGTACCAAATATGTTTTGAAATTTGTGAAAATGATTACATCAGCCCTCCAAAAGAATCTGTTTATCAAAACACATTTAATACTGAATGTAGCCTATCCTTCAATGTACCGAAAAATGACGCACGTGATACATGCTACCGGTTCGCTCATATGAAAGACACAGAGAAGGAAATCCACCGTTCAGAGTAGATGCTCACATCGATCGGAAGTGTTTATCCATGACTAGGAAAGACAGCTTGAAGTTGGAAGCTGCATGAGGATCAACCCATTCAGCCTAAGTTGATCTGGAAACTGTCTGCTGTTGTCTAAAGCATTGTTTTATCCAGATACGGTTGTTATGTAGAACCTAACTGTACAATACAGCTTTAAGAGAAGCTGTGTTTTACCTGTGGAGTGGAGGGGCATCCAAACGTGAATCTGCAGAAACTGGCTCTTGCGTGTTTCATTTTCTAGAAACAAATGCAGATGGTAAAGACTGGAATTTCCTTTCTGATACATATAGAAGACAAATCAGCAATAAAAACATGTTTGCTGTGTTTCTGTATTCTGCTGAATGTATTGATATCACTGTACCAAACTTAATGTTCTTTGAGCCAGGTCTTTCCCAAATGGAGTGCAACTAAGTTCATTCATCAATAGAAGAAAAGACAAAATTGCTTGGTGTCTTTGATACATCAGTATGGTTCACAGCCGTTATAATGATACTTAAAAAAATCCAGGTTACCGAAGTTCAGCAGAAGGGTGTACTGGATTTCCCAGAACTGAGGTGCTACTAAACAGAGAACAGAAAAGTTGACAGTGATAGAATTAATGTAAACTGGCATAAGATATTCTGGTTTCAGTACAAAAAGAAAAGTGATGACACATTTCTTTTGAATACAGCAACATTAGGTCTTAATAATTTAAAAGAATGGAAATCTCATGCACAGCTGAAACGAGGTTGCAAGAACGTCTCGCACTTCAGCCTTAGTATTCTTCTTCAATTCCGATACAGAGAGAAATGCTTAAAGATCTTCTATCATACCAGATCAGTATCGTCACCCCTACAGCTCATTAATGGCAGATGCAACAGCTGGTGAAGGAAGGTAAATAGATATTGATGATTATGGAGACTGAAGTATATTCGCCTCTCAATAAATCTTTCTTACTGTTTCACTGACGTCTTTACAAATAAATACCATAATTATGTCGTGTTTCTCATATTTTGTCACAGCCTGCTGGTGACTATTCTTTGTCTTGTTTAAAGTCACATTGCACGCTAGCCGCGCGTGATTAGCCGAGCGGTCTAAGGCGCTGCCGTCATGGACTGTGTGGCTGGTCCCGGCAGACGTTCGAGTCCTCCCTCGGCCATGTGTGTGTATGTTTGTCCTTAGGATAGTTTAGGTTAATTAGTGTGTAAACTTAGGGACTGATGACCTTAGCAGTTAAGAGCCAAAAGATTTCACACACATTTGAACATTTTTTTGCATTCCATGTTATTGTTATTTCTACTACATCAGATTAACCATCCAGACCACCACGCTGTTTAAATTCGATACAACGCAATTACAACATATCTATGCTTCTGTTAAGTGGTACTTAATGCCGAAGTGGGAACACTGTTGAAGGAGTGTATACACACATTAACAACCATGAGGTATAATAATTATCAGCGTCACGAAATTAGGTGGTAGCGATGATAGTAATTCCACCATTGCAAAACTTTTTTTGCCTTTATTTCAAAACACGCATTTTGTAGACACGTCGTTATGACTCTAAAACCCGAGTTAAAGTGGAGCGTTATGATGAAATGATCAGAAACAACTTCTGGCCTGTTCTGAATGAGGTGGATACAGCCAGTATGTGGTTCCAGCTGGAATGGGCTACGTATCACACATCCTGCGAGACAATTAACTCTACTCTCAGTCTATAACCTCGCTTGGAGGCGACTTGGAATGGCCACCCAGATCTTGTGAGATTACTCCATGTGGCTTCTGTTTAAGGTGTTGAGTCATGACCAAGGTCTACGACAGCAAACCACCAACATTCCTCTAGCTTAAGGAAGAAATTCAACATATCATCAGCGGCATCAACAGTTGGCTGTGAAAGGGTCTTCGTGGACTTTGTAGACCGAGTAACCGCCTGCCCAGACAGTGAATGTGGACATATGCATGCTACAATTTTTCGCACACAAATGGAAATGTTTATAGATGAAAACAGGAAAGAATTTTTTATTTTAATGCGTCTTTGACTTAATTATGAGTATTGTATAACATGTGAAAGATCCTATATTTTAGAAGGAAACTTCTGGACTGTAGTCACTAAGTGCACTTATTCAGTACCAAGCGGGGTCTCGCAGTGGTTGGACACTGGACTCGCATTCGGGAGGACGACGGTTCAATCCCGCGTCCGGCCATCCTGATTTAGGTTTTCCGTGATTTCCCTAAATCAATCCAAGCAAATGCCGGGATGGTTCCTCTGACAGGGCACGCCCGACGTCCTTCCCCATACTTCCCTAACCCGATGAGACCGATGTCCTCGCTGTCTGGTCTCCTTCCCCAAACAACCCAACCCAACAAATTATTCAGTTTCAGAGACATGAAATCAATACCTTGCTAACTACTGTTGGTACCTTCATAGAAGTACAACAATCCCAGTAAACGGTGTCGACTGAAACACGAAATGCCAGCGGTGTGGTGCGGCTTCCTCCCTTCCTCTCTTTTCGTGCACTTCAAGAGAAACTGATTAAGTACCTCCGACAGATGGTGCAGCATTTTACTTGCGTGCAAAATTCAGATGATTCACAACACTCTTTCTTTTTTGGGTAGCAATATATAATTTTAAGCTAGGTAGGAAATTCTACTCTCAGTGAGGCCTCAAATTCTACTCTAAGAAAACATGGTTCAAAAAGTGGATGACTTCTTCGAAGCTCAGTTTGTATGCAGCCGCTGTTCCTTTCAAATTTTTTTCGTATGTGTCTTGATACTAATCTGTCTTGAAGGTATGTATCAGTAAACCAAAGGGAAAGACTAAGAACCGGAAACATAACCACTCTACATGATACGAAGAGAAATAAGGAATATTGTTGGTTAGTACTCATAAAATAGCTTCGGAAGCTTTGGAAAGAGCTACTGTCTACTTCACTTCATGCAAATATACCACTGCGAAAGACATGTGATTCAACTCGAATTGGGCACTGCAGTATTACATTTATTGGTCACGTAATGGTAACGGGTGAAAAGATTCCGTTTTGGGACAGTACCGGTTAGAAAGGACGCCGGATATTTAGGACTGGTGCTATTGTTGTTGATGATTGTGGTGGATGGGGAGGCGACGCAGCGACAGCTGACACTGCGTGGAATGCAGGAGAACAGGTGACAAAGGGCGTCGGAGGTTACCGCTTCAGTGTGGGCGCGACCCTCAGACAGCAAGTAATTGGCGACACGGCGGCACTGAGAAGCCAGCGCAGCCGCTTTCATGTCCGCCCACCTTGATAACCGCAGGCTGCTGGAGATGGCACGTGTATCCATGACGCTGTGAGATTCTGGGTCCCTGCGGGGTGCCCATGGCAACACTGAACCCCCGACAAGGCAACGGTCACCAGGTAAGCTTGAAAGATATCTGTTTAAATTTGACTGTACTGAAAGTGGACCTGTAACGTTGACAGTGTTTTTAATGTTAAATTGTCTGTTATATGCTAAATTTTGGGCTATTAGTTTTTAATGGTGCACATGCCAACTCTTAGAAGCGATGGCTTGAATAAAGGTAGCGGTTAGTAATGAAATTCAAATGCGAGAACGCATAGTGGAAACTATGTGCCAGTGTTCTAAGAAAATCGTGCCCTGTCTGATGTTCATTGCTATCACAAAATCTGATTACGAGCTTTGGAGAAAAATTAATTACTTTGAAACTGAAGTTAGTCCTAGCGAAATTTAATTACCGAATCAACCTGTTTTCTACGCTCTTTGGCTTACCTGGGTCGCACTGGATAACGCAGTGCAAACTGTTCTTGTAGCTACACCGCGTCTTGATAACAGATCTGCAAAATCTAATTTCTGAGATACGCAAATGTTTAATTCTTTCATTAAAAGCATTGGTATCATTGTTGGTTCATAATTTTTGATAATGGTTTTAAATGAAGTGAATATTAGGTGGCTCTTGGGATCAGAGCAGTGACTCTGGGTTAAATGGACTCAGTAGCACTCTCATACCGTTTGAATTAAATCATTTACTAAAACTTGAATATTAGTTTCTCTGAAACCACTGAAGTATAATTCTGGAATTACAAAAATTAAACTTTGCATGTGTAATCTTTCCTTTACAAAGTTCCAAATTTTGTCTATTTCTCTCACAATGATCAATAAATCCTAACAAAAAAAATGAAAAACAGAAAGATTCCAGATCTGAACCTCTCAAGAACCGAGAATATTGCAGCATGAAATAGCTGCCGCAAGTAAAAGGAACTTAAACATCACCTGTCATTAATTCTTCAAAAATAATATAAACGTTCCAATGTAAATATCAATTATTTTCCCTTTGAAATGTATCTTCCATAAATCGACAACATAATTTCCCAACGCCTCCATTGCTTGCTGCTAATTGCTATTTAACCAAAACTCTACTGTTTACATCTAACATCAAAATTCAACAATCAGTATCCCCTTCTCGGGATCAACAGATGAATCTTGAGCGCATCTACGCAGAGAAAATGTCACCTCTGACTAATCTCTGTGCAGCGTTGCATATCTATCGAGGCTACAGGTGCCTGTCAACGCAGTTCAACCCTTGCGAGTGAAATTCCAGGTATCCAAAACATGAAAGACTCCTACGAAAATGTACACACACACATTTCAAGCTACATGGTCAGCTGCCGACTTGTTGCCATTAATACGTAATTTATCCAGAAATGACAAAATGACATACCTTTAGCGGGCGAGATGAGCAATTTTATTTACTCTACGTGACAATCATCGGTTTCAAAAGTCGAAATTCCGATCTGTATATCTTCCGGATCTCACAGGCTGGTTACAATCCATTAAAAAGCTTTTATCTAATGTCACAGTGACTGTACGGCACGCATATACACTACTAGCCATTAAAATTGCTACACCACGAAGATGACGTGCTACAGACGCGAAATTTAAACGACAGGAAGAAGATGCTGTCATATGGAAATGATTACCTATTCAGAGTATTCACACAAGGTTGGCGCCGGTGGCGACACCTACAATGTGCTGACACGAGGAAGGTTTCCAACCTAATTCTCATACACAAACAGCAGTAGCCCGGCGTTGCCTGGTGAAACGTAGTTGTGATGCCTCGTGTAAAGGGGAGAAACGCGTACCATCACGTTTCCCACTTTGATAAAGATCGGATTGTCGCCTGTGGCGATTGCGGTTTATCGTATCGCGACATTGCTGCTCGCGTTGGTCGAGATCCAATTACTGTTAGCAGAATATCGAATCGGTGGGTTCAGGAGGGTAATACGGAACGCCGTGCTGGATCCCAACGGCCTCGTATCAGTAGCAGTCGAAATGACAGGCATCTTATCCGCATGGTTGTAACGCATAGTGCAGCCACGTCTCGATACCTGAGTCAACAGATGGTGACGTTTGCAAGACAACAACCATTTGCACCAACAGTTCGACGACGTTTGCAGCAGCATGGACTATCAGCTCGTAGACCATGGCTGCTGTTACCCTTGACGCTGTATCACAGACAGGAGCGCATGCGACGGTGTACTCAACGACGAACCTGGGTGCACGAATGGCAAAACGTCATTTTTACGGATGAATCCTGCTTTTGTTTACAGTATCATGATGGTCACGTCCGTGTATGGTGACATCGCGGTGAACGCACATTGGAAGCGTGTATTCCTCATCGCCATACTGGCGTATCGCCCGGCGTGATGATATGGGGTGCCATTGGTTACACGTCTCGGTCACCTCTTAATCACACTGACAGCACTTTGAACAGTGTTACGACCCGTGGCTCTACCCTTCATTCGATCCCTGCAAAGCCCTGCATTTCAGCAGGAGAATGCACGACCGCATGTTGCAGGTCCTGTAGCGACATTTCTGGATACAGAAAATGTTCGACTGCTGCCCTGACCAGCATATTCTCCAGATCCCTCACCAACTGAAAACGTCTGATCAATGGTGGCCGAGCAACTGGCTCGTCACAATACGCCAGTCACTAAACTTGATGAACTGTGTATCGTGTTGATGCTGCATGGGCAGCTGTACCTGTACACGCCATTCCAGCTCTGTTTGACTCATTGCCCAGGCGTGTCAAGGCCGTTATTACGGCCATATCTAAGCACCTAAATTGCATAAGAATGTAATCACATGACAGTTCTAATATAATATACTTGTCCAATGAATACCCGTTCATCATCTGCATTTTTGCTTGGTGTAGCAATTTTAATGGCCAGCAGTGTAGTATTCTGTGATCTGCCAGGCGCATGTAGAAGTGATTTCGGGACTTGGTATGCTGAAAATGTCATCATAACCGTAGTAGATTGATGTGTGATGCAACAGATAACGACAAAGACGATTATTTCTCGGTAGTTTCTGAATTTACAACTTGTAATCGAACGTAGTAGCAGAAACAAATCCTTGTGTGACTGGTTTTATAAATGTTTTAAATACTTGTAGTAAAGCATAAGAGAACACTGATTACATTAATAGTGCCAAGAATTCTGACGACTTACAAATGTTTGATGCAGCAGTAATTTAATAAATTAGCTTGAAAATATACCGAGATTCTGATAGTTACCAAATCCCACGCTGGGAGAAAGTTGACTTTGTGATGAGTGGATCATCTTGTGACAAAGTTAGAAAACTTCACGTTTTCTTTTAAGTTCTGTCGTACGTTTCTCGTTAAATAGTTTTCTTAAAGAAAGGAAGAAAAGCTAATGTTTAAATTCAGTACTGTTTCAACACGAATTACGTTATTGAGGTACGTAAACCAATATAACCTGAACGAAACTACGTTGATGCGAGGTCGGGGCCGTACAACAGGGTGTTTGCGTGCACCGTCAAGATACGCTGTTTCGTTGTTGAAGCTCGTTATAGATGGTGGTTAAGAAAGCTCTCATACATCACCAAAGTTTTAAGACATCAGGCAGCAATGTACTAAATAGCTGTAGGTTTGTAGGTTATGAGAAATCGTTCACTGAAGTCGGAGAAGGTGCCCTTTCGGCAGTAGTCTGTGTTCGACAGGTGTGGTACTCGGAGGTCTGGATATTAGCTTGTGTTCTTCATCAAGCGCTTCAACCGCTGCAGTGCGGTGCTAGCTTTACACTATTAAATCCTTCTGCTGAGAAATATCGATGCTGGTGGAAGAAAAGACGTAGTTACTGTACCCACAATATTTGAGAATGCTGTGTAATCACGGACACTTTATGTTCCGAATTTCCTGCAAGCTGTCTATGATCGTATTTCGCTGTCACATGCAAGCATAAAGTGTCGTCGATCTCAGCAGAAATGTTATAATCCAACCCTAGTGGTACACCAGAAGATTTACCGTCGTTCATCCACACTTGACCTTTTTTTTTAACGGAGGCAGCACGTTTACATTCTGTAAAAGTCTGCCCTTCACCAAATTTTCTCAGATGACTAGTCATTTTTATGGCTCTATTTCAATGTTATGTTGCGTTTGATCGTTAGACTAGCACAAACACAAATAATGTGTTTTATGAGTAGAAGGCCAAGATTCAGTTTAATCAACGTGACAAACAAAGGTGAATGACATTTATCGTAAATTGTACTAGCAAAACCATCACGGCGTGTAACGCAAGCACATGACTTACGGTTAACAGATTGGAGTTTCTAGTGTTACATACGTGGAGTTCGAAAAGAAAACTGCAAGTGAAATAAGTTGATATAACAATGAAATGACTAGGCCTCTTGGGAATGGAAACGTTTTAAGATCTTAAGGACATACTGAGTGCTAATTTTACTATCAGAATACTCACCACTAGCACACTAATGATTTCTTACTATGCGTATTTTTCATTCTATTGTGTCATGTATCACATCCTGAATCTGTTATGGCTATTGAAACAACAAAATAGAATTTTTGACCGGAAAGAGCAATCAGTACGTATGGTAAAATAAATAAACGAGGGTAATTTACGTTTTAGTTAATTTTATGTTCCATATGCCAGTAGTTAAATAACTATTGTGAGGAATGATCAAGTTTAAAGGCTACATACTAGTGATTTGTTTACGGGTAAGAATGTGTACTAAACATTTCTCAGATTGTTAAATAACATTATTGTTAACATTAATAAAATCGGAACATATTACGTTTTTACGTTACTCAAATGATTATTGGTGTAAAATTAAAAGTATGTTTTTTAAAGTTTAGTAGTACTCATACAACACCGCACTTATCAAAGGCTTGTATGTAGAGCAGTTGCGGTTCCGCATAAGAAAAAGTTTCAGTTCAGATTTAAAATCTTTGTTGCTGTCTAGCATTTTAAGCTATTGCGTGGTCTTTAACGAATTTTGTGTCTACTTACTGAAAATTTCTTAATTACTGGTTCAAAAATGGTTCAAATGGCTCTGAGCACTATGGGACTTAACATCTGTGGTCATCAGTCACCTTGAACTTAGAACTACGTAAACCTAACTAACCTAAGGAAATCACACACATCTGTGCCCGAGGCAGAATTCGAAACTCCGACCGTAGTAGTCGCGCGGTTCCGGACTGAGCACCTGAACCGCTAGACCACCGCGACTGGCTCTTAATTACTAACCATGACAGTAACGATTAAAAATTTTCGGAACTGTAAACCCTTAACAATAATAAAAATAACTGTTCGAGAATTATGATTAAGTGCCAAGCATCTCAGGAGTTACTGTTTTCTCACTGACATTACACGCAGTGTTACCCTAAACTATAATAATACTTCTTCTTTGTTTAAGAACCATGAAAGAAGGTTGTATACATGGAAGAACCCTGGAGATACTAAAAGGTATCATATAGATTATATAATGGTAAGACAGAGATTTAGGAGTCAGGTTTTAAATTGTAAGGCATTTCCACGGGCAGATGTGGACTGTGACCACAATTTATTGGTTATGAACTGCAGATTAAAGCTGAAGAAACTGCAAAAAGGTGGGAATTTAAGGAGATGGGATCTGGATAAACTGACTACACCAGAGGTTGTACAGAGTTTCAGGGAGAGCATAGGGGACAGGAATGGGGGAATGAAGAATAATAGGTAACTTTGAGGGATGAAGTAGTGAAGGTAGCAGAGGATCAAGTAGGTAAAAAGACGAGGGCTAGTAGAAATCCTTGAGTATCAGAAGAAATATTGAATTTTATTGATGAAAGGAGAAAATATAAAAATGCAGTAAATGAAGCAGGCAAAAAGGAATACAAACGTCGCAAAAATGAGATCGACAGGAAGTGCAACATGGCTAAGCAGGGATGGCAAGAGGACAAATGTAAGGATGTAGAGGCTTATCTCACTGGGGGTAAGATAGAGACTGCCTACAGGAAAATTAAAGAGACCTTTGGAGATAAGAGAACCACTTGTATGAACATCAAGACCTCAGATGGAAACACAGTTCTAAGCAAAAAGGGAAAGCAGAAAGGTGGAAGGGATATAGAGAGGGTCTATAAATGGGCGATGCACTTGATGGTGGTGTGTTGGGGCTTTACGGGCGCTCAACATCGAGGTCATCGATGTACTTGGGGACAATATTATGGAAAGGGAAGAGGGTGTAGATGAAGATGAAATGGGAGGTGCGATACTGGGTGAAGAGGTTGACAGAGCAGTGAAAGACCTGAATCGAAACAAGGCCCCACAGAGTAGACAACATTCCATTGGAACTACTGGCGGCCTTGGGAGACCCAGTCCTGACAAAACTCTACCATCTGGTGAGAAAGATGAATGAAACAGGCCAAATACCCCCAAACGTCAAGAAGAATGCAATAATTCCAATCCCAAGGAAAGCACGTATTGACATATGTGAAAATTACCGAACAATCAGTTTAATAAGCCACAGCTGTAAAATACTAACACGAATTCTTTACAGACGAATGGAAAAACTAGTAGAGGCCGACCTCGGGGAAGATCAGTTTGGATTCCGTAGAAATACTAGAACACTTGAGGCAATACTGACCTTACGACTTGTCTTACAAGAAAGATTAAGAAAAAGCCAACCTACGTTTCTGGCATTTGTAGACTTAGAGAAAGCTTTTGACATGTTGATTGGAAAACTCTATTTCAGAGTCTAAAGGTGGCAGGGGTAAAATACAGGGATCGAAAGGCTATTTACAATTTGTACAGAAACCAGATGGTACTTATTAGAGTCGAGGGACATGAAAGGGAAGCAGTGGTTGTGAAGGGAGTAAGACAGGGTTGTAGCCTCTCCCCGATGTTATTCAATCTGTATATTCAGCAAGCAGTACAGGAAACGAAAGAAAAATTCGGAGTAGGTATTATAATCCATGGAGAAGAAATAAAAACTTTGAGGTTCGCCAATGACATTGTAATTCCGTCAGAGACAGCAAGCTTTCGAAATGTGGTGCTACAGAAGAATGCTGGAGATTAGATGGGTAGATCACATAAGTAATGGCGAAGTGTTGAATAGGATTGGGGAGAAGAGCAGTTTGTGGCACAACTTGACTAGAAGAAGGGATCGGTTGGTTTGACATGTTCTGACGTACCGAGTCATAAAGCGTATTGCAATGTCACGCTAGTAGTTGTTAAGTCTGGTCAACAAAATTTCTGTTTTATTGTTCGCAGTACCTGTTCTGAAATAATTATGGTTTACAGTTTCGTGATCCGAAGTTGTTTTGCAAGGTTTGATAGCAAAGGAAAATTTTCAAAGGACTGTTCAGTAATTCAGTTTCATTTTTTCTATATTCATCTGAATAAAGATATTCACCTTTATTAAGAATAAATTTTCGTGAACAATCCAATCATAAAACATACACACTGAGAGAACAGCAAAGAAAAAAATTGCCTTTGCTAGGTTTCACTTTTAAATGCTTGCTGAGGGCACTAACTTTCAATACTCCAGTAACAGACAGCAGTCATATTTCTGTCCTATCGTACATGATAAGGCTGTTCATTGATGAGTAACTCATGTAATCGCTCTGTCAATTCATCGCCAGCAGTTTCCATCTCAGGAAACTGATTCATTAAGGAAAAAGTACGTTAATAGTGGTATTGCACGTAGATTGTAAAAAGCTAATCCAACCACACCTACATAGTTGTCTGTCTTTACGTTTTGACGAGATTCTTTATAGAAAGTAACTCTTCCTTTACCATGTTATTCAAGTACCTCATGAATTCTTAGTCGCCTACAGGACTCGATGCGCTGGTTCACTGAACATTTCTTCTTTTCATAATATCGAACAAAATAAATCGGGAAATTCAAAAATTATTTGCCAAAAACAATCGTCCTGACGAACTGCATCATTCGGCCAAATTTGATACGAAGGTGAAAGATATCCTTATCTTAACAAAAAAGTTTATTTTAGTCTTTAATGGGTAAACCAGTTTACAATGAACTTTGTAATAGTTGTTTATTCTCTGTCCACCAACGATAGTTTCATTAGCAATGCAAGCTATATCAGCTTCCACATATTCACTAGCAGCCAACTCTGTGTCCAGGGCTTCTCACAAACTCTGCTTACCCATATGCAATGATAACATGGATTCTTGAAGCCCCTGTACTGTCCGAGTAGAAATTTTAGAATATTCCAATGCACACGAACGATCCATTCATATTCGAAGTATTTTAAATTTTCAGTTACTAATTTTATATTATGATATTCCACTCCCAACGCACAGCACGAAGAACGGATACCTCTCTATGAAGCACTCCCATTGCCCAAGAGAATAGAATTGTTCGCTAACAATATCTCAAACGTCCTTCCTAGAAACATATTTCTTTTCGTCATAAAAATAGAAGAACAACAACCTAAAAATATCTTCTTAATTTTCTTAAAATATTTAGTATTACCAAAAGGAATATATTTCCTACAGCGGCAAACGAATTCTTCATGCTTACGACACACATTATCAGGAGCCAGCCCTTTTCAAGTCTTTGTCACCAAGAGCAATTAAAAAAAAATATATATAAGCGCACTTCACAGAGGATTTAAAATTTCTCCTTTTCAGATTTTTATATAGTAGATACACAAATACCAGAAAGTATTAGACATTTGTCCATGTTGTTGTTGTTGTTGTTGTTGTTGTTTTAAGTCCAAAGACTGGTTGGTGCAGCTCTCCATGCCACCCTATTCTGAGCAAGCCTCTTTATCTCCGAGTAATTACTGCAACCTACATGCTTCTGAATCTGCTTACTCTATTCGTCTCTTGATCCCTCTCTACGATTTCTACCCCACAACCTTCCCTCCAGTATTAAATTGGAGATCCCTTGATGCTCAAAATGTGTTCTACCACCGATCCCGTCTTCTAGCCTAGTTGTAACACAAATTTCTCTTCTCGCCAGTTCTAAACAGTACCTCCTCATTAGTTATGTTATGTACCCAACTAGCCTTCTGCAGTCTTCTGTTGTACTACATTTCAAATGCTTCCATTCTCTTATTGTCTAAGATATTTATATTCTATGTTTCCAGCAAGCTAACAGTTTTGTCCCTCCCCCCCCCCCCCTCTTTTAAACCAGTCAACCAGCCATCTATGCTTCACCCCCAACATGGTTACGCTCCATACAAATACTTTCCGAAAGGAGTTCCGGATACCTAAATCTGTACTCGATGCTAACAAATTTCTCTCCATCAGAAACGCTTTGCTTTGTGTATTTGTGTATTCAAGAACATGACAAATTCTTTCCAGGATCGGATTACGAGCTGTTTACATTTTCACCCTGCACTTATATAGAACTTCCTCGCTAATTAAAACTGTGTAACCGACCGAGACTCGAGCTCGGGGCCTTTGTTTTTCACGGGCAAGTGTTCTTCCTAGCTTATCAAGAATCTTCCAGGAAGTTGCATATCAACGCACACTCAGCTGCGGAGCGAAAATTTCATTCAAGTCAGAGTGATGTTTTCGGTTGTGTTACCAGCGCTAAATGCCATAAAAATCTGATCTGCACTCAACGCAACATTTGAAGGATGACAGGTGAAGATCAGCAACAGCGTGTTCAGAAAACGTGTTTCCCCAAAATAAAAAATGGTGCTAATCGCAAAATTACTTTCTTTAACACGATGGATGGACGAGCACTGGCAGAACCACATACCTGTAACGAACAGATTCACATTTACTCCTTTTTTCTCTATTTTTATCCACAGCCTTTGTTAATCACTGTCTTCCTTCAAATGTTGCGTTGAGTGGAGATCAGATTTGAATGGCATTTAGCGCTGGGGATACATCCGTAACCATCAGTCTGACTTGAATGAAATTTTCACTCTGCAGCGTTGATATGCAACTTCCTCGAAGACTCTTGATAAGCTAGGAAGAACACTTGCCCGTGAAAAACAAAGGCCCCGGGTTCGAGTCTCGGTCAGTTACACAGTTTTAATTTGCGAGGAAGTTCCACATCATTGCAGGGTGAAAATTTAATCAGCTCGTAATCCGATCCTGAAAAGAATTTGTCATATTCTTGAATACACAAATCCGATAACCATACAGTTACCTGAGAATGATAATGTTAAATTAGTGCAACTGACTGATTGTACTTACTGCCTTTTAAGTTAGCAGGACTGATACGGGCCACATACCACTAGGACCCAGTAGAACATTGGCGATGATTTAAAGACACTGCGCTGCTGTAGACGCCGAAAGAAAGAGCTTCCAGATAAAACACAAATTTTCTGCCATAATCAACACCGGGATTTCCACAAAAATGTGGCATGTAGATGAAAATGGTTTTTAAAACGGGAATCAGCGTAGAAAAAATTACTAGAAACGATTATCAAATCTCATTCAACAGACACGAGGATAAAGTTAGTTTACTTAACTATTTAATTTGGCTTTCATGCATGTATTCGCTACCGAATATTATCGTTAGTGACACATTTGCGTGAATAAACCACAGGGTTTATGGCAAGGGGCATCAAGTATATTAAACAGCTAGAGAAGTATCATCCATATATGTAATTGTAAGTGATATGAAATGAATGTATTTTACGGATTTCGGAGAAACTTGCACGTAAAATCATTAAGTGATAACAACTTCGACATTTGTCGAGTAAAACTGAGGGATGAAAGAGTAATGAGAAACTGTCCAAAACCTCGTCGTAATCAGTCAGGTGCTATGTAAAACTTTATTAATTCTACCTGAGTCGATATTTACTAATTATCATCAAGCAGAAGAAGCTTTTCCGTTATAGCTTGTATGTGGATACGTAGAAGAAGTTCCATATCAGTGTACTTCATATCGGAACACGAACCGGAAAGTAGAATGACGTACATACGACTCATACACATTACATCTTTCCACAAGTATGAGGCAGTGCACTATTATTTTAATGACATATTGCATGACGTTAACAACTTTGACTTTAAATGCACTGGCGTGCTTAGTGTACGTCATGTTTATGACGTTATGTTAATTTGAATATAACGTTTTCTTTGTATATACACTCACGTGTAACACAGAATATTCTTGTTGATCATGACTTGTAGAACTGGAATGTTGCAGCAATTAAGATTTTCGTAACAGCTAATTTGGTGCAACATTAATTACAATGAAAACTTGCAGTCTCTGTGGCACCAACTATTGCAAGTAATAAATACTGACGGGAAATATCATAGTCGGGGATTACGTAGACGGCGCCGCGCGGGATTAGCCGAGCGGCCTCGAGCGCTGTAGTCATGGACTGTGTGGCTGGTCCCGGCGGAGGTTCGAGTCCTCCCTCGGGCATGGGTGTGTGTGTTTGCCCTTAGGATAATTTAGGTTAAGTAGTGCGTAACCTTAGGGACTGATGACCATAGCATTTAGGTCCCATAATATTTCACATATTTTTTTTTTTTTTTTGATTACGTAGACGGTGATGATCATTAGATCGCCAAAGAAGAACCTTATTAAGTTTCTGACTGTCGTACCAGAAAAAATAGGCAAACTAACATCCGACATTGCTCTTAACTGCTGTGTTAGAAGTAAGAGGTAATAGCCGGGCTAACTAGAAACAAAACACCATAAACGTTCCGATTTATCTCTCACAGTGGCCCCTTCTGGTATCCCATTATCTTCCTTACGTAAACGCGCTACAGACGCCGCTCAGGTCAAGTCGAAATTCGTTTTGAGTTAATGGTTCCGCGGACTTTTGCGTCAGCCACTTAAGCTACGAAATGGGACTCAGTTAAATAGATGCTCTCATTATTACATTGTGGCGCTTTGCAGGAGCGGGGAGTGGCAACTAATGTCAGGGGGCGGCAATAAATTAAGAGTATTATCTTCTTGTTTATGTGGGCGGATGCTTCAGAGTTGAATATTTCATTTCTGCTGGTGAAGATTAACAACAGCATGTTCAGGAATCGTGTTTCCCCAAAATAGGAAATTGTAGTAATAGCGAAATTACTTACTTTAAGACGCATGAATTAGTAATGGCAGAACCACGTACCTGCAACGAACAGATTCAGATGTGCTCCTTTCTAATTTATTTTTATCCACATCGTTTATTAATCACTGTCGTCCTTCAAATGTTTCGTTGAGTGGAGATCAGATTTGTACGGCATTTAGGGCTGGTGGCGCATCCGAAACTATCAGTGTGGCTTGAATGAAATTTTCACTTTACAGAGTAGTTTGCGTTGATATGGAACTTCCTGGAAGATTCTTGATAAGTTCGGATGAAGGGTTTCCCACGAAATACAAAGGCCCCGCATTCGAGTCGCTGTCCGTTAGACAGTCCTAATTTGCAAGGAAGTTTCATATTAGTGCAGAGTGAAAATTTCAGCCCTCTCCTCCAGGAGTGCTAGTCCTGCAATGTTTGCAGGAGGACGTCATTGACGTTAAGAAGGTAGGAGATAAGGTATTGGTGGAAGTAAAGCTGTGAGAATGGGGCGTGAGTTGTGCTTGGGTACCTCAGTAAGTTCCGCCTGCTTAGCTGAGTGGTAACGCACTTACCTCCCATGCAACGGGCCCAAATTCAATTCCCAGCAGGATTGGAGATTTCCTCAGCTCGTGCATTGGGTATTGTGTTGTCATCATCATTTCAGCCTCATAAACGGCAGGCAAGACGCCCAGCCTGGCGTCGACTGCAATAAGACTTGCACTAGGCGGTCGAAATTCCCACGATGGGGCCTCCCTGCTAACTACGATATTCGTTCATTTCATTTCACCTCGGTAGAGTACTTGCTCACGAAAGCAAAAAGGTCCCGAGTTCGAGTATCGGCCCCTCACACAAAAAAATTGTTCAAATGGCTCTGAGCACTATGGGACTTAACATCTGTGGTCATAAGTCCCCTAGAACATAGAACTACTTAAACCTAACTAACCTAAGGACATTACACAACACCCAGGCATCACGAGACACAGAAAATCCCTGACCCCGCTGGCAATCGAACCCGGGAACCCGGGAGTGGGAAGCGAGAACCCTCACACAGTTTTAATCTGTCGAGAGTTTCAGTTATTGTAGTTGTTGTTGTGGTCTTCAGTCCTGAGACTAGTTTGATGCACCTCCCCATGCTAATCTATCCTGTGCAAGCTCCTTCATCTCCCAGTACCTTCTGCAACCTACATTCTTCTGAATCTGCTTATTGTATTCATCTCTAGGTCTCCCTCTACGATTTTTAACCTACACACTGCCCTCCAATGCTAAATTTGTAATCGCTTGATGCCTCAGGACATGTCCTACCAACCTATTCCTTCTTCTAGTCAAGTTGTGCCACAAACTTCTCTTCTCCCCAATCCTATTCAATACCTCCTCATTAGTTACGTAATCTACCCACCTAATCTTCAACATTCTTCTGTAGCAACACATTTCACAAGCTTCTATTCTCTTCTCGTCCAAACTATTTATTGTCCATGTTTCTCTCCCATACATGGCTACACTCCATACAAATACTTTCAGAAACGACTTCCTGACTCTTAAATCTATACTCGATGTTAACAAATTTCTCTTCTTCAGAAACGCTTTTCTTGCCACTGCCAGGCTACATTTTATATCCTCTCTACTTCGACCGTCATCAGATATTTTACTCCCCAAATAGCGAAACTCCTTTACTAATCTAATTCCCTCAGCATAACCCGACTTAATTCGACTACATTCCATTATCCTCGTTTTGCTTCAGCTGATGTTCATCTTATATCCTCCTTTCAAGATACTGTCCATTCCATTCAACTGCTCTTACAAGTCCTTTGCTGTCTCTTTCACAATTACAATGTCATAGGCGAAGATCAAAGTTATAATTTATGATCCATGGATTTTAATTCCTACTCCGAATATTTCTTTTGTTTCCTTTACTGCTTGCTCAATATACAGATTGAATAACATTGGGGAGAGGCTACAACCCTGTCTCAATTCTTTCCCAACCACTGCTTCCCTTACATTCCCCTCGACTCTTATAACTGGCATCTGGTTTCTGTACAAACTGTAAATAGCCTTTCGCTCCCTGTATTTTACCCCTGCAACCTTTAAAATTTGAAAGAGAGTATTCCAGTGCACATTGTCAAAAGCATTCTCTAAGTCTACAAATGCGTAATCATCCTTCTAAGATAAGTCGTAAGGTCAGTATTGCCTCAAATGTTCCAACATTTCTACGGAATCCAAACTGATCTTTCCCGAGGTCGGCTTCTACCAGTTTTTCCATTTGTCTGTAAAAAAAATCGCGTTAGTATTTTGCAGCCGTGGCTTATTAAACTGATAGTTCGGTAATTTTCACATCTGTCAACACCTGCTTTCTTTGGAATTGGAATTATTATATTCTTCTTGACGTCTGAGGGAATTTCGCCTGTCACGTACATCTTGCTCACCAGATGGTAGAGTTTTGTCAGGACTGGCTCTCCCAAGGCCGTCAGTAGTTGTAATGGATGTTGTCTACTCCCGGGGTATTGTTTCAAATCATTCTTTCATTGCTCTGTCAAATTCTTCACGTATTATCGTATCTCCCATTTTATCTTTATCTACTTCCTCTTACGTTTCCATAATATTGTCCTCAAGTACATCGCCCTTGTATAGACCCTAATGTACCCCTTCCACCTATCTGCTTTCCACTCATTGCTTAGAACTATGTTTCTATCTGAGCTCTTGATATTCATACAAGTGCTCTGTTTAATTTTCCTGTAGGCAGTATCTATCTTACCCCAAGTGAGACAAGCCTCTACATCCTTACATTTGTCCTCTAGCCGTGCCTGCTTAGCCATTTTGCACTTCCTGTCGATCTCATTTTTGAGACGTTTGTAATCCTTTTTTGCCTGCCTCATTTACAGCATTTTTATATTTTCTCCTTTCATCAATTAAATTCAATATTTCTTCTGTTACCCAAGGATTTCTACTAGCCCTCGTCTTTTTACCTATTTGATCCTCTGTTTCCTTCAGTACTTCATCCCTCAGAGCTACCCATTCTTCTTCTACTGTATTTCTGTCCCCCATTCCTGTCAATCGTTCCCTAATGCTCTCCCTGAAACTCTCTATCACCTCTGTTTCTTTTAGTTTATCCATGTCCCATCTCCTTAAATTCCGAACTTTTTGCAGTTTCTTTAGTTTTAATCTACAGATCATAACCAATAGATTGTGGTCAGAGTCCACATCTGCCCCTGGAAATGTTTGACTATTTAAAACCTGGTTCCTAAATCTTTGTCTTACCATTATACGCTCCTGGAAATTGAGATAAGAACACACCGTGAATTAATTGTCCCAGGAAGGGGAAACTTTACTGACATATTCCTGGGGTCAGATACATCACATGATCACACTGACAGAACCACAGGCACATAGACACAGGCAACAGAGCATGCACAATGTCGGCACTAGTACAGTGCATATCCACCTTTCGCTGCAATGCAGGCTGCTATTCTCCCATGGAGACGATTGTAGAGATGCTGGATGTAGTCCTGTGGAACGGCATGCCATGCCATTTCCACCTGGCGCCTCAGTTGGACCAGCGTTCGTGCTGGACGTGCAGACCGCGTGAGACGACGCTTCATCCAGTCCCAAACATGCTCAATGGGGGACAGATCCGGAGATCTTGCTGGCCAGGGTAGTTGACTTACACCTTCTAGAGCACGTTGGGTGGCACGGGATACATGCGGACGTGCAGTGTCCTGTTGGAACAGCAACTTCCCTTGCCGGTCTAGGATGGTAGAACGATGGGTTCGATGACGGTTTTGGATGTACCGTTCACTATTCAGTGTCCCCTCGACGATCACCAGAGGTGTACGGCCAGTGTAGGAGATCGCTCCCCACACCATGATGCTGGGTGTTGGCCCTGTGTGCCTCGGTCGTATGCAGTCCTGATTGTGGCGCTCACCTGCACGGCGCCAAACACGCATACGACCATCATTGGCACCAAGGCAGAAGCGACTCTCATCGCTGAAGACGACACGTCTCCATTCGTCCCTCCATTCAAGCCTGTCGCGACACCTCTGGAGGCGGGCTGCACGATGTTGGGGCGTGAGCGGAAGACGGCCTAACGGTGTGCGGGAACGTAGCCCAGCTTCATGGGGACGGTTGCGAATGGTCCTCGCCGATACCCCAGGAGCAACAGTGTCCCTAATTTGCTGGGAAGTGGCGGTGTGGTCCCCTACGGCACTGCGTAGGATCCTACGGTCTTGGCGTGCATCCGTTCGTCACTGCGGTCCGGTCATAGGTCGACGGGCACGTGCACCTTTCGCCGACCACTGGCGACAACATCGATGTACTGTGGAGACCTCACGCCCCACGTGTTGAGCAATTCGTCCGTACATCCACCCGGCCTCCCGCATGCCCACTATACGCCCTCGCTCAAATTCCGTCAACTGCACATACGGTTCACGTCCACGCTGTCGCGGCATGCTACCAGTGTTAAAGACTGCGATGGAGCTCCGTATGCCACGACAAACTGGCTGACACTGACGTCGGCGGTGCACAAATGCTGCGCAGCTAGCGCCGTTCGACGGCCAACACCACGGTTCCTGGTGTGTCCGCTGGGCCGTGCGTGTGATCATTGCTTGTACAGCCCTCTCGCAGTGTCCGGAGCAAGTATGGTGGGTCTGACACACCGGTGTCAATGTGTTCTTTTTTCCATTTCCAGGAGTGTATAATCTATCTGATACCTTTTAACATCTCCAGGATTCTTCCATGTATACAACCTTCTTTTATGATTCTTGAACCAAGTGTTAGCTATGATTATGTTATGCTCTGTGCAAAATTCTACCAGACGGCTTCCTTTTTCATTTCTTAGCCCCAATCCGTATTCACCTACTATGTTTCCTTCTCTCTCTTTTCCTATTGTCGAATTCCAGTCACCCATGATATTAAATTTTCGTCTCCCTTCACTATCCGAATAATTTCTTTTATCTCATCATACATCTCTTCAATTTTTCTTCATCTGCATAGCTAGTTGTCATATATACTTGTACTATTATAGTAGGCATAGGTTTCGTGTCCATCTTGGCCACTATAATACGTTCACTATGCTGTTTGTAGTAGCTTCCCAGCACTTCTATTTTTTTACTCATTATTAAACCTACTCCTGCATTACCCCTATTTGATTTTGTATTTATAACACTGTATTCACCTGATCAGATGTCTTGTTCCTCCTGTCACCGAACTTCACTAATTCCCACTATATCTAACTTTAAACTATCCATTTCCCTTTATAAATTCTCTAACCTACCTGCCCGATTAATGGATCTGACATTCCACGCTCCGATCCGTAGAATTTCAGATTTCTTTCTCCTGATAACGACGTCCTCCTGAGTAGTCCCCGCCGGGAGATCCGAATGGGGGCCTATTTTACCTCCGGAATATTTTACCCAAGAGGACACCATCATCATTTAACCATACAATAAAACTGCATGCCCTCGGGAAAAATTACGGCTGTAGTTTCCCCTTGCTTTCAGCCGTTCGCAGTACCACAACAGCAAGGCCGTTTTGGTTAACGTTAGAAGGCCAGATCAGTCAATTATCCAGAAATTACTGAAAATGCAGCTACCCCTCTCCAGGAACCATATGTTCGTCCGGCCTTTCAACAGATACCCCTCCGTTATGGTTGCATCTACGGTACGGCTATGTGTATCGTTGAGGCACGCATGCCTCCCCACCAACGGCAAGGTCCATGGTTCATGGGGGGGGGGGCGGTAGAATTTCGGTATGTAACTTATTTCTTACCACCTTCCCATCCTTCTCTTCCACTCCTCTAAATTTCAGAGTAGCACTTGGCACCCAATGTCCTCAAATATTTGTTGTATATATTCCAGTTTTTGTCTTCTCTACATCTCCCTCTAGAATCACAGAAGGTATTCCCAGACATGTTAACAGGTGTCCTACAATCCTGACATCTTGTCAGTGTTTCCTAGGTGTTTCTTTCTTCTCCGATTCTGTGGAGGATCGTCACATTCCTTATCAACCCACCTACTATCAACAGCCTTCTATTGCGTCACACTGCAAATGCTTCGATGCTCTTCTTCTCCGATTGCTCTATAGTACACGATTAACTGCCATACTATGCTGTACACCAAGCGCAGACTCTCGGACTTTGTTCCGCAAATTAAGGTCGAGGTATGATACAAGTGTACTTATTGTGGACAGGTTTTCTTATATCATGCTTGCTTCATCTGTCATGTGTTGTTTTGTTTACAAGGCAGCAGAATTTGTTCATCTATATCCAATTCCAAGTCAAAGATGTAGATTATAACTTCATAGTTCCTCTCATTTCTTCAATTCTTCATCACTTGAATCTTTGTTCGGTTTACTCTCAATCCAAAATCTTTACTTATTTCACTGTTCATTTCTCCAATACCTTTTCTAATTCTTCTTCCCTTTCACTGAGAACAGCAATGTTATCAGCTAATATTACCACTGTTTTCCGTGACTGCTACGGTCGCAGGTTCGAATCCTGCCTCGGGCATGGATGTGTGTGATGTCCTTAGGTTAGTTAGGTTTAAGTAGTTGTAGCTTCTAGGGGACTAATGACCTCAGATGCTAAGTCCCATAGTGCTCAGTGCCATTTGAACCCACACTGTTTTCCTTTCACACCGAATTTTAACCCCAGTCGAGTAGTTGCGACTCCAGTCTATTTTATTTCTGTCTTCCTGGTGCCTTTCCTCTAGGGACGATAATAGCATGTTCAAATGGTTCAAATGGCTCTGAGCACAATGGCACCTAAAATCTGACGTCATCAGGCCCCTAGACTTAGAACTGCTTAAACCTAACTAATCTAAGGACATCACACCCATCCAAGCCCGAGGCAGGATTCGAACCTGCGACCTTGGCAGCAGCGGTGTTCCACACTGAAGCGCTCAGAACTGATTGGCCATAACGGCCGGCAAATGATCGCTGGCTTAGAGAGGTAGAAATAGGGCAGCAGTGGGTTGAGAGGTAAGAATGGGCAGGAAAGGCTCAGCGTACGGGTATCACGCGTGGGTTTTCGAGTGCAAAGGTTCCTTCGGCTGGTAGTTCTGTTTGTGCCGAGATCAACTGGTCACTCCTTAGGATTGTGGCAGTCACGCTGCTGTTTCGACGGTGTCCTCCTACGGCATTTGGTGGACTTAAGATACCTCATTTATCCACTTTGGGCGGACCTGGACGCTTGAGGTTTTGTCCTGGTCGTTACCGGATTGCAGTTTTGCCCTCATCGTTACCACGTATTCAAGGACCATTACTAGAAAATTTGTTGGTCAGTATTGCTCATGTCTGATATCAGCGCCTCTGCTATTGGTGACTTATGCATCACTACAACATTTCAATTCATTATGATTAATCTTGGTCGCTACCGTGTTGTGCCTTTGCACTTATTTCATTAGAAGAAATTTTGGTGTGAATTAGTGACGTCGCTGTGTTGGCGATAAAGACCTTTCCATGCTCTGAATTACCAAGACAATATGCCCTACAGTACATTCAAATTCAGTGGTTCACTAGTATAACTTGACTCTCGCCTTGCTGCTAAAGCTTTAGGGTTTAATGAAGTTCTTTACTCAGTTTTATTAACTTGCTTATGAGCAATGTGGCATAATTTCTATTCACTTAGCTTGACTTTCTCACGTTTTTTAAGGTTTGTAATTTTACCTTTTAATTCCTTTAGGGGGAACTCCCTGTATTAATATGTGTATTTTGGAACTAGTTTCCAGACGGTTGTTAAACCTGAGGACCCATTCAGGGAAACACTGTTTGTAATGCCTAATCACTAAGTACTTCCTTGTAGGGCTCAGTTTAATCATTTGTTTCTTTTATCTGTTTGATTCAAGCAGTCACCTGATGTAAAGCTTACCTAAATTGTTTGGGGAGACATTAATTACCATATTTTTACACTTCCTTACCAGTGATTTAAGATCTACAGGGTGACACAGAAAAACGGGAACATTTCCACAATTCAATAAAACGAGAAGTGATGAAGGAAAGAAACCGCGTTTTTAGTTATTGAAAACTTACAACTTTGCCTTTTACGAAACATTGATGGCATTTATCAGTTTTTAAACATTACGTCCTTTAGATGGTGTTCTTCTCTACGAATACATTCGTGAAATATGCTGTTGAGATTCCTCATTGACTGCTGCTACATCTCAGCTGGAATACTGTGAACTGCATCCCGAATTCTCTGTTTAAATTCATCCAGGGTTCTAGGTCGAGTCGTGTAGACTTTGCTCTTGATGTAGCCCCACAAGAAAAAATAACATATGGATAATTCTGGCGATGTGTGGGGCCAGGGAATGTTACTGAACCCTGAGATCACACGGTCGCCAAACAATCGTTCCACATATGCCATTGATTGCCGTTCAGTGTTTGATGTCGCTCTGTCCTGTTGAATGTTTGCAAAGTTGTTCATTGCAGGTGTAACGAAAGTTCTTAAGATCTCCACGTAACGATTGTCATTGACAGTTATTGTGCTTTCCTGGCCATTTGCGAAATATACAGTCCGATACTCCAATGTGATGAAACATCACACCATACGGCCACTTAACTAGTGTGTAAAGGACGCTCATGAAGGTCATTAGGATTTGTGTCTGCCAGTAACGGTAGTTCTGCTTATTCACATAACCCGTGTGCTGAAAATGTGCCTTATCTGACATCCACAACTTGTTTAGTAATTCATCGTCATTGCTTATATTTGTCATCATTATCTGACAGACCTCCCCCCATGAAACATGGACCTTGCCGTTGGTGGGGAGGCTTGCGTGCCGCAGCGATACAGATAGCCGTACCGTAGGTGCAACCACAACGGAGGGGTATCTGTTGAGAGGCCATACAAACATGTGGTTTCTGAAGAGGGGCAGCAGCCTTTTCAGTAGTTGCAAGGGGAAAAGTCTGGATGATTAACTGATCTGACCTTGTAACACTAACCAAAACGGTCTTGCTGTGCTGGTACTGCGAACGGCTGAAAGCAAGGGGAAACTACGGCCGTAATTTTTCCCGAGGGCATGCAGCTTTACTGTATGATTAAATGATGATGGCGTCCTCTTGGGTAAAATATTCCTGAGCTAAAATAGTCCCCCATTCGGATCTCCGAGCGGGGACTACTCAAGAGGATGTCGTTATCAGGAGAAAGAAAAACTGGCGTTCTACGGATCGGAGCGTGAAATGTCAGATCCCTTAATCGGGCAGGTGGGTTAGAAAATTTATAAAGGGAAATGGATAGGTTAAAGTTAGATATAGTGGGAATTAATGAAGTTCGGTGGCAGGAGGAACAAGACTTCTGGTCAGGTGACTACAGGCTTATAAACACAAAATCAAATAGGGGTAATGGAGGAGTAGGTTTAATAATGAATAGGAAAATAGGAATGCGGGTAAGCTACTACAAACAGCATAGTGAACGCATTATTGTGGCCAAGATAGATACGAAGCCCACACCTACTACAGTAGTACAAGTTTATATGCAACTAGCTCTGCAGATGAGGAAGAAATTGAAGAAATGTATGATCAAATAAAAGAAATTATTCAGATAGTGAAGGGAGATGAAAATTTATTAGTCATGGGTGACTGGAATTCGGTAGTATGAAAAGGGAGAGAAGGAAACGTAGTAGGTGAATATGGACTGGGGCAAAGAAATGAAAGAGGAAGCCGTCTGGTAGAATTTTGCACAGAGCACAACTTAATCATCGGTAACACTTGGTTCAAGAATCATAAAAGAAGTCTGTATACATGGAAAAAGCCTGGAGATACTAAAAGGTATCAGATAAATTATATAATGGTAAGACAGAGATTTAGGAACCAGGTTTTAAATTGTAAGACATTTCCAGGGGCATATGTGGACTCTGACCACAATCTATTGGTTATGACCTGTAGATTAAAACTGAAGAAACTGCAAAAAGGTGGGAATTTAAGGAGATGGGACATGGATAAAATAAAAGAAACAGAGGTTGTACAGAGTTTCAGGAAGAGCATAAAGGAGCAATTGACAGGAATGGGGGAAAGAAATACAGTAGAAGAAGAATGGGTAGCTTTGAGGGATGAAGTAGTGAAGGCAGCAGAGGATCAAGTAGGTAAAAAGACGAGGGCTAGTAGAAATCTTTGGGTAACAGAAGAAATATTGAATTTAATTGATGAAAGGAGAAAATATAAAAATGCAGTAAATGAGGCAGGCAAAAAGGATTACAAACGTCTCAAAAATGAGATCGACAGGAAGTGCAAAATGGCTAAGCAGGGATGGCTAGAGGACAAATGTAAGGATGTAGAGGCTTATCTCACTAGGGGTACGATAGATACTGCCTACAGGAAAATTAAAGATACCTTTGGAGGTAAGAGAACCACTTGTATGAACATCAAGAGCTCAGATGGAAACCCAGTTCTAAGCAAAGAAGGGAAAGCAGAAAGGTGGAAGGAGTATATAGAGAGTCTATACAAGGATGATGTACTTGAAGACAATATTATGGAAAAGTAAGAGGATGTAGATGAAGACAAAATGGGAGATACGATACTGCGTGTAGAGTTTGACAGAGCACTGAAAGACCTGTTTCGAAACAAGGCCCCTGGAGTAGACGACATTCCATTGGAACTACTGACTGCCTTGGGAGAGCCAGTCCTGACAAAACTCTACCATCTGGTGAGCAAGATGTATGAGACAGGCGAAATACCCTCAGACTTCAAGAAGAATATAATAATTCCAATCCCAAAGAAAGCAGGTGTTCACAGATGCGAAAATTACCGAACTATCAGTTTAATAAGTCACAGCTGCAAAATACTAACACGAATTCTTTACAGACGAATGGAAAAACTAGTAGAAGCCGACCTCGGGGATGATCAGTTTGGATTCCGTAGAAATGTTGGAACATGTGAGTCAATACTGACCCTACGACTTATCTTAGAAGCTAGATTAAGGAAGGGCAAAGCTACGTTTCTAGCATTTGTAGACTTAGAGAAAGCTTTTGACAATGTTGACTGGAATACTCTCTTTCAAATTCTAAAGGTGGCAGGGGTAAAATATAAGGAGCGAAAGACTATTTACAATTTGTACAGAAACCAGAGGGCAGTTATAAGAGTCGAGGGACGTGAAAGGGAAGCAGTGGTTGGGAAGGGAGTGAGACGGGGTTGTAGTCTCTGCCCGATGTTATTCAATCTCTATATTGAGCAAGCAGTAAAGGAAACAAAAGAAAAATTTGGAGTATGTATTAAAATCCATCGAGAAGAAACAAAAACTTTGAGGTTCGCCGATGACAGCAAAGGACTTGGAAGAGCAGTTGAACGGAATGGACAGTGTCTTAAAAGTTGGATATAAGATGAACATCATCAAAAGCAAAACGAAGATAATGGAATGTAGTCGAATTACATCAGGTGATGCTGAGGGAATTAGATTACGAAATGAGACACTTAAAGTAGTAAAGGAGTTTCGCTATTTGGAGAGCAAAATAACTGATGATGGTCGAAGTAGAGAGGATATAAAATGTAGACTGGCAATGGCAAGGAAAGCGTTTCTGAAGAAGATAAATTTGTTAACATCGAGTATAGATTTCTGTGTCAGGAAGTCATTTTTGAAAGTATTTGTATGGAGTGTAGCCATGTATGGAAGTGAAACATGGACGAAAATAGTTTAGACGAGAAGAGAATAGAAGCTTTCGAAATGTGGTGCTACAGAAGAATGCTGAAGATTAGATGGGTAGATCACATAACTAATGAGGAAGTATTGAATAGGATTGGGAAGAAGAGAAGTTTGTGGCACAACTTGACCAGAAGAAGGGATCGGTTGGTAGGACATGTTTTGAGGCATCAAGGGATCACCAATTTAGTATTGGAGGGCAGCGTAGAGGGAAAAAAATCGTAGAAGGAGACCAAGAGATGACTACACTAAGCAAATTCAGAAGGATGTGTGTTGCAGTGGGTTCTGGGAGATGAAGAAGCTGGCACAGGATAGAGTAGCATGGCGAGCTGCATCAAACCAGTCTCAGGACTGAAGACCACAACAACAACAACAACAACATCTGACAGAATCCCAATAGTTATCGGTGATAGTTGTCCTTCAATTGTTGCACCGTCTGTAGTTTGTAGGGATGACATTTTAAATCTAGATGAAGAATTATGGTAACATTCTCCTAGGACATTCCAACCACTGTTGCTTGCTTACAAATTAAACGCCGTGGGCTCCGTAAGACAGGCTCGCACACAACATGAATGTTCGCTGCACAAAGCACACTTCTTGCTCGTCCTGTTGGTTTCTCCTTTATGACAGATCCAGGCTCCTCAAAGTTATTAATCCAACATTTTATGGCGTGTTTCGATGGAACGGCATCGTGACGTCCTAAATCATAAAAACACCGAAACTCCCTCTGCGCCGCTACCAAACTATCATTGTTTTTGTAAAAAATATTAAGACTAACGCACGCTGTTTTCCGTTCCATTGATCCATGATTGCTGAAATAGCGGACTGCTTACTCGCTGTCACGAACCCGCAATGCTGCCACCTGCCCATAGCTGCCACTACTCATTTCAAACATTCCCGTTATTCTGTGTCACCCTCCATTTCCTTTAGGCAGTTTTTTTGAAGTAATATTTGCTACCTCATGTTATGATGGTCTTTTGGGACTTGTAGCGGTGATGTCTTAAGAAGGTGGCGATTGTTGTCTCTGTAATTTGTATTTGTGTAGCCTATAACTCACCTATTTGGCGTTTGTTAGCAGCGCCTCTTAGCCTAGTTAAGTGCGACCCTGTGATATCGGCTGCTATCGGCCGCGTGGCCTGTTGCTGTTGTGCTCTTGCCCGTGGCTTTCGGCTGTGTTTCGTACGTGTCCCGCATTTGCTATCGGGAACAGTTCGCCTTGGCGGCTTACCTTCTTGAATTTAAGTTTCGCCTTTCCCTTCTTAAGGTTCTGATGTACTTGCTGTAACTTGTAAATATTCTGCCTGAGGCCTATAAGTGACCGAAGTTGTAATTAAATTTTGAAGTGGTTCCCTTGCCTGTTCAAATATACGCGTATATACTTGGTGTGTTGAGGAGAATTTTAATGTAATTTCGTTTTGATTGCCGTCTCGTTGGATTTGTAATTTTAATTGTTACTCACTACTCTTTGCTTGAACTTAATTTGTCGTTGTATCCATTCTATGGATGTAAGAAAATGTGTCAGATCTGCCATGCTTGGCATTTTTTCTAAATTACCAGTTCTTAACTTAATAACTTTGACTGTTGAAGAGAGGTTTTATTATGATTTATTATTTTATTTTTTGCTGGCACTGTTACCTGGTTGTAGCAAGAATTCAATGTTAGGTCATGTCGACTTGAGATTGAAAGTTTTAAAAAAGGCTTATTTTCTTTTAACGACCCCTTATGTTCAGAGATATTTGGTGATTATTGTATTTTTGGTGCTATCATGTGCCCTGCAAATAACTGTGATAATTCAAAGATCAAATAATGAAAGAACTGTGGACCTACACTTCCATCTATTTATTTCCCTATTAAATCTTGTGTCTTTAGGTTTCACCACTCTTAAACCTTTCTGTTATTTCCGCCATTCCTTCTTCGGTGCAGAGGTTGAACAGCACTGACTTAAGGCTGCATCCTTGTCTAACCATTTTTATCAGGGCACTTCGATTTTGGTCTTCCATTCTTATTCACCCTCTCGTTTTTGGAGTATACAGTATGTTAGAAGTTGCTATATATCTGAAACTGGATCTTTAGTTTGTTAACGTATTTTTTGCGATTACGGGATTCGAGTAAGGTGGCTTGACAACGAAACAAACCTAGCCAAGTGCCTGATACGAAGATGTGTTATAACATCACACCTGGTAATTCACACTGTATTTTTAAAGTAGTTTCCTTCATGTGGGCGTAATTTATTAATTTGGTCAGTGTTCATTATTAGAAAGCTACTAACAAATAATATGATACAAACTTTATAGTAGAAAAGTTGGCAAAGTGTGGAGAATTCTAAATATCTGTTTCGAAATCGAGAGTAGTGTCTTTGGTTGCGAGCTTGCGCACGGTCTGCAGGAAAGAGACGTTACAAATCTTCTGCAGTAATGTGTGGGCAAAACGTGGTGGTGCTAAAGGGCGCAACGAAGATTGTTTTCTGAATGGTATTTTAAGCATGGCAAGGCACTGTGAACGGATGAGCAAGCACATATCAAGACACAGTACAAAGAACTGGTTACTGAAGTACTGTGGGGCCCAAATTATAGACAGTCGCTCACTATTAAAGAAGAGTCTATCATAATAATTGTCGTTACAAAATGCATTACATCACATCATATGCAATGTACACGGCTTGCCAGCGTCATAGTATTAGAATTTTCAACATTCTGGTGTTCTTTAGATGAACTATAATTATTATCAGTGCCACTGATTATCCCAATTCACCAATCATGTGCATGGTCCTTGTACTGGTAGATAGGACAGCTTGGCTGTGGAAGTGGAAGGGTAGCCCACAACATAGATAGACAACAGTATTCACAATTACAAGCACCCAAGCTTTAACGATCTTCCAGCAATAAAGACTTAACAAATCTTAATTGAGCAAGAACATTAACTTGGTTAGAAACATATGTTAACCTTCAACCAGTGAATAACACCAATAAAGAATTACCAATCAATAAAACGTAGATAAAGGACTGCTCTACAAGAATGCTGAAATTAAGTACAATCATTAAAGCTAAGTTACAAATTTTATGTTATGCTTCAACAGGTGAATAACCCCCATAAAGATTTCTCATTTAAATAAAACATAGATAGCAAAATGCCTTAACAACATGCTTGAATTCTGTAAAATCATGAAAATCTCTGTTACAGCTTTTCTCACAAACTGCTTAGGAATTTACAGCAGATAAACAAATTTGATCTGTTTAACCAGAAGGTAACTGCCAAGTCCAAGCGACCGAAGCCACTCAGAGCGGACGACCGCCCCAACGCTGGTCATCAACCGACATCGTCAGGGCCCACTGGCCACCGTGCTACAACAGACTAACGTTTAGGTAAGCGACCGACAGCAACACAGGAGTTACAGTGACTGAATGTCGGCGTACGCCTTACGAAACACGGCACACCCGAAGCGGGAGCAGGCACAGCTGACTAGCTGCCATACAACCGCGAGCAAACAAATCTCACGCCACCCGTACTAACGCGTGAAATGATAGTGAGCGACAAGACGCCATGCGGAAAGCCGAAACCGTGTCTACCCCTCGACCACAGAATGTGCCCCGTCTCCTTGTCTATGGTAATACAATATATAGCACACAAGAAAAAGTTTAATAATGGCATTAGTTCAACGCAAGATCAGTTAACAGTTAGATCCAGTGAAGATTTACGCACGGATTTACCTTCAAATCAACTTCCGGTCCACATGCGGAAATTAGTAAACTTGGCATAAGTTTCCACCAGACCGATAAATAAGAAATCAAATTAAACAGTAGCCAACATACAGTCACGATACGTAAGCCCTTCAAGACCTTGCTATCTTACAGTTATCATTAGCGGCGAAAGAAACACAAATGAATGACAAGAAATTCACCATTGAAAGCAAATAAAAAAAACACGAAGAAAAGAAAAACTCACCACAAATGCTAAATTAATTAATTTGCAGACGAGCCAGTCACTGACAGCTCAGTTTCACAAGATTAGGGCTAACCTCACTCGGCAGCAATACATTTGTGTGTCTCATAACTAGGTTGCCGAAACAGGACTCCAAAACCCAAAAGAAGTCACACGTTAGGTGTCTTATTCTCGGATACTAGGCACCACCGGGCTAAGACAATCGCGACGAAAAAAAAGGTCTCTGAAATTACAGCTGCCTGCACCAAGACAAGTGAGTCAGGGTGTATAAACGTAAAGCACAAGCCACTGTTCCAGCCGGAGCGTAGCCTTTTCAATGCACATACGGACAGAACAACACACGTGGGCATAAAGGGAGCAGCAGATTCATACCAAGCACACTATACTGCGCCAAAATACGACCCACGTCACGTCCACAAACCGGAGCACTGCTCCCGGAGCTAGTGTCCGCTACCTAGACTGCCGCACCTCTCTGTCCCCTGGAAAGCGATGCTGACTGCCGCCATGCTCAACGCTCCCTTGACGGCCGTGCACAGCAACTCTTGTCTCGTCGCCTTAGAGTGCGGCCGCAATGTCCGTTCTCCCCTGCTGTCCGCCCCAGACTCCCGTACTCGCACTCACTCGCTCGTTAGGACCCGCTCTGAGATGAGGCGCTCGCGATCCCACATAGTGCCAATCTCAACCAGAGGAGTGATCGATAGAGTCTTCCGCCCGAGATCCGCGCCACGGCTCAGTCCTATACTTTCACCTTTATTGCCGAGACAGTCGTAGCTACAAGACATATTGCTATTTGTATGGAGAGAAAATTTGATTACATTTGCAGTTAAATTGAATCAATTATTTCATGAAACCAGGTGTAGCTATAGTTATTGTTATTGGTGCAATGGAGATCTCCCATTGCATGCAGTCGGCAAGTAAGTACACACAATGTAAAGTAAAAGCAGTTTAAAATAATGACCAAGATAAAGTGAATATACAACTTTAGTTAAAGCAACTGGTATAATAATTTATATTTCATGTGGTTAATGTTCGTTATATGGGCATTGTTTTTTTTAGTTAATGAAGAGTCAATAAACTTTTCTCAACTAACATTTTTTACGAAACAGCGATTAGTCATGGGTATTTCTTTCACAAAACTTATCACGTAACGTTACGACCAGTGGCACAATTCCGCACAGCTTGCATGACGTATTGCTAGTTGGCAACGATTATTCGTTTTTGTTGACTGCATCTAATTTTAGCGTGTTTCTAATTAATTTTAAACTATTTTGCCATAGTGGCTTTTCCACGATTTTGTTCCGATACTGTTGCTACTGCCACTCTACATTTGAGTTACTACATAATTTCAGTTTCAGTTCAGTCTGTAACAAACATTGCCTTTTGCTCACTTTGATCGTAAATTAGTAATCCATAATCTAATTTTCACATTATTGCAGCTACTCATTCAAATTTATGACTGACTATAACCATTAACTTCTTTAAGCTTTACTTTTAGATCGTTATTGTACACACTAGAGAGCGGTGAATTATTATTCGGTTATAATCGTGACTGCATGATCCAGTGAACTTTATCCTTCGGAATCGATGTCTTTCCTATTAAATAAGTAACATTAGGTAATGGGTCATTGTAGCGACTTATTACCGGAGACTGCAGGCGGATTAAAGAGCCCCTTTTGCTTTTCACATACTGAAGTTGTCCTGTTGAAAGACGGAGAAATGATTCCTGGAAATAATGACAGTTCAAGAGAATTGGGTTGGGTGTATCGCCTCTTTAGCACATAACACGGTTCCCTAACAATACACGAACTCATTTAGTTATGTGTTAAGTGATGAGCGCGTTCTAAATTCGTATTAAAGTTATCATTGCTCCGTTGCATTTTACATTAACTAAACAAATAATCACTGAATACTGATGTCTTTTCATTTACATTCTACAATCAATACGTTCTCCACAAAAGGTACTCATTCGTGATGACGATACAGTTTCAGCAACAAATCTCAAGTCTTATCCGGTGCACATTTCCACCAAATAACCGAATTTCTCGAACAATTTTCTTTTGCGAACCGATATGCATCCAATTAAATACACATTCAAGCAAATCCTTCATACCACTCATCTGCGACATGGCTGCACGCGTCCAGTCCATATTGAAGTCCAACAACGACTGACCACACACTCACCCACAGTTGACCAGCATCGCTGGGGATTGTTGACGTTACAAAGAAAGACTGCTCGCTCCAGAGAAAGCGCTCTCAGCTTCGAAAACTTCCGATGCCAGAAATAAATAAGGCATGCAATATCCGTCAGTTATACCCTCAAAGGCAGTAGTACTGCTTACATCGCCCTTCCGCCTCCACTCCCCGACCCAGTAGCATATTTTCAGAAAACGAGAGAAAAATGATTTTTGTAAACCCAAAAGGAAATAGAAGCATCACAAAAATTTTGACCTAGCAACGAAGTCCTTACGAAAATTAATAACCGTATAATACGAGCAACCTAGCAATGGCTCCATTCGAAGTTATAACATTCCAATGCGATAGAAATATAAGCCACTCTTTACGGTCTCTCATTACAACATCGATAATTTACAGTTGTTTACATTTTGATTAATTATAGGTTAAGCAGGCAGTGAATATACGTATAAATGAATCCGCTTATACAATTAGATTATATAGCAAAATCGGGGAATCAAAATTAATTTGTACATCAGTTAAGTTTCTATTGTATACAGGTCATCCTAATTATAAATTTTTCTCAATAAGCAGTATTACATATAACTACTATAAAGACATATTCACAAAGATCTGTAGATGTTATGGGCATGCATGTTGCGAAAAGCTGCGCTATTACGGTATCATCGGTTCTCAAACAATTAAAAAACATTGAATACTTTTAATTCTCCCCAGCTCAAAATCACTGAGGATACTTTTCGCTGTAATAATATTCACCTTTTAGCTCTTTCAGGGATACTTCCATAAGATCAGAAATAAAATCAGGGTACCTCTACAGTCCTTCATAAACAAACATTGATCAGCCTATACTAAATAAATATAATAAAATAAGAGAAATCAGAGCTCGAACTGAAACATTTATTTGTTCCTTTCTCCTACGCGCCATTCGAGAGTGGAATGGTAGAGAAGTAGTATGAAAATGAAGCGATGAACCCTGTGCCAGGCACTTGAGTGTGAATTGCAGAGTAACCATGTAGATGTAGATGTAGATATGAAAGGAGTGTTACAGTGCATGAAGATGAAATCAAGAAATGCAAACTTTTATTAAACTGGAAACTAATTAGTTACGGACTGGTTACTAACGTGGTACAGTATCTAGCAATACAATGTCGTTACTCAGGTGGTAATCATGAAAAGCAGTAATCCATCTGGCGTGCACCCTTTCCATTTAATATAAGAATAACACTCCACTTAGAGAATAATGAGGGGCATAATGTGATAATAATGTCTGTAAAAGCGAAATGGACTGCACTGTCGGTACGTACTGAGTTCTAAGTAATATAAAATCTTAAGTACATTTAACGTTGTGTGGTTATTATTTTCTTTTCTATTTTGAAAGTGCTTGGTAACGGGGCATAATCCTGGATCAGGGACAGGCACAGAGAAGTACAACGTAATTCAAAAAGTGACTTCTGGCTTCTACAAAGGCAGGAAGACTCAGGTGCTGTCTCCGTGAAAGCCGCTTCGGCAGTCGAGGCCCAGGGGGCGTAGATGCTGCCCGTTTATAAACTGAGCACTGTGGCTGAGCAGATGACAGGTAAAAGATTTTATAAATAGGAGGTTTGTGCTTCGCCGTGCCCTGAAGACTGTGTAACCTCCCCACAAAATAAAATAATATGAATAATACTCTCATTTACCGTAACTACCCAACAGTGAAAATATAATACAATGTGACAAACCTATAACCTTTCAATTATTGACAGTCAACTTAACCTGGTAAATTTTGGACGTCAGCAATGCTGCGTCATGGCCCTGATACATCATTCTGAATAAGCTGAAAAATCTTATCTTAATTAGATCGCCGGATAACGCGTATATATCTGCACCTATAAGAAAGTTTCCTGGCGCAGCAAAGTGCAATGCTGGCCGATAGATTTGTCTTATGAAAGAGACAAGAACTGACTTTTGTTTTCAATAATCGGGATTGCCAAGGATTGGAGAAATTAGTGAATTCTTTTAAATTGAGATAAATGTCAAAAGTTATTTTTTATGAGAAAGATTATTCTCAACAGATTTTTTTAAACATTTACATGGGACTTGATGTAACAATACTACATATGCGCGATGCTGCTTTTACCTTATCCTACAACGCTTAGGCTCCGCCATCGCTGCACACGACCGGCCCAGCCAATACGATACACCAGAACACATTGCTCGCTACCAACAACTAACTGCTACTGCTACGCAGTTCTTACTGCAGTCAATACTGCTCTTTGGTCTCAGATTCTCTTCTAGCTTACATATCGCAGGCAGCGCGTGAGCAATACATCGAAATTACATCAGCTCGAGTGCGCTAGCAACAAGTTCTCTAATTATGGACCTCTTACAACTGCCTTCAGCAGATAAAACTCCTGTGATTTCCTAAAATAAACACGGCATACAGAAAAGCAAGAGCCCGGCCAGCGGAGCAGTTTTTTTTTATTTTAATTTTTTTTATAGAGAACCTTTGGCGCAGGGCTAGAATGATAGGTAAAATGTCACATAGATGGAGAAGAGGGAGTAACTATTTTGAGAAAGAATGGGGAATCGGAAGTCATAGACATTTTAACGTGATACGCTTTCTTGGCGGATTGTTTGTGCAAGAAGGGATCACGACATTGCCTGGCTTAGTGCTCTTATTCAGCAATTTATGAACATTGTGCCATTTCTCTGGTGCGTTGCGTATCCGGCGCTATCGGTAGCTACTTGTATCTCTGTTTCCGTCTGGTTCGGCCTGTGCAGGTGCTGAGGGGGCTGCTGCCCTCTGGAGCGTTTTTCGCGGGGGGCCGCGCGCGCTTGGCTCGGCAGTTGGATTCTCACCGAGCTGGTGGTATTTTGCCTTCCGTCCCAGCACGGAAGTGTGGTCTCGTTGTTGGCGGGCCTCGTTAATTTGGCCGTTGGGCGGTGTGCCGTGTTGGTGACGTGCTGTAGTGGACAACTGATGGATTCCCGCACGCGATCGCTCGAGTTTCTCCGCCTCTGAAAAGGGAGCCACAATACCGCTTGGGTTTGCGCACGCAGGAGTTGTAAGGTCTGCAGGGCAGGCTTTCTGTGTGTTTGCTCTGTGCGGTGTGAGTGGCGGGGTTCGTTTTACCTTACTTCAGCTGTTGTTTATATTTTCTGCGTGATTTCGTTTTGGCCGCAGTCTGGGTGTCGTGTTTTCTGCTGGGGTGTGTCCGGTCGTCGCCCCTGTTTTCCCGTCCGGGACACAGCCGTATCTGTTGGTGGCAATTATTTGGCAGTGTGTGTTTTGCGTGGACCCGGTGTGCTCACGCGCCCTGATTCTAAGTTGAAGTTACTGTGGTCAGGCTGGCTCGGTTGCTGGAGTGTGTGTTGTTGGTTTTCTGGCTTGCTGGGGACGGCGCCTGTTCTGTTTGTGATGTGGCAGCAGTCTGATATTTTTATGTGTGCTTGTTAAGTTGCTAGCAATTGCTTTTAGCTTTGTGCTTACTGATTTTTATTTAAATTGCTGGGCATTGTCATTTGTCTGTTCTTTTACCTTTATTTATTTGTAGTGTCAATTAAGCCTAAGACGATGTCCAAGATGCTAGCAATTGATTTTAGCCTCGTGTGTACTTAATCCTATTTCAATTCTTCGGCATTGCCATTTGCTTGTTCTTTTACTCTTATTTATTTGTTGTGCCAGTTAGCCCTAAGATGATGTCAGACCTTGGTATCTGTCATCCTTATTTTGGCTACTAGCGCTCAGGTGCAATATTGCCGGACCTATCCCGGATTTTTCATTAATTGAGATCCTTTTATACTGTATTTTTAGTAGTAGGTTTCGCAAGTCAACTTGCGTATGGTATTTATTATGTCCCCCCTTCTTCCTCCTTCGTGTAAACTGATTTTGGTGAAATTGCTAGGTGGCCTCTCTTCTTTTATTACCTATCTAAGTTTGCTCGCTGCCGCAGTCGTAACATATTTTGACCGGCAAGCTGCCCATGTTGGCTAGAGTTTGAATGTGGTCTGCGCTATTGAAGTTGGGCTTTGCCGTACATATATTTATTATTTGAGCTAGTCATGTAATTGTTTTTGTGTTAAGGGTTTTAGGGCATTTTTAATTGTGATACCTTTTGGAAATTTTATCACTCTTTTAGAGACAGGAGTAGCTTCGACTGAAAATTTAATTGTAAATTATACATTTGTTCTTCACATTATAAAATTTACCTGTATTAGGTGAATGTATGTAGTTTAATGCACCATGGTTATTTGTTAATGTAACAAATTGTAAACAGTTTCGAAGTTCCTCTGTTCACCTGTGGCATATAACATTTTTATTAACTCATATTGTACGCACCTTCATTTGTTTGTGCCACTGTGATTTGTAAGCCACGGTGTAATTCATTAAATTCATTACAATTAATTAATGGTTTTGGGGAAATAAACCTTGAATTGAATGTCCCCTTTTCATTAACGGAATACCATCCAAATCGTCCTTTCAGGCATGTCCTCTTTGGTGGGAAGGAAAGAGCAGTCTGTTCGATTCAGATAAGATATAGAGAGCTGGTTGTACGAGAGAGACGCGGACGGATCGATCAGAGACGAAGAGGCATCGATTTGAAACCTACCTTAGCACGTAATAGGGTTCACAGTACGTGTTGGAGGAAGCACAACCCTCGTCCTCCACCCCAAACACACAGGGACAATTGTTTATTCCTGCACGTCTCAAGCTGTATATGTAAAGTGAACGTTATTAGCAGTACTGGAACTGAGGGGCAACCCTTGCTCCGCAATTGCTCAGACTACTGGGGTTATCTGCGTCAAGTCCATCATTGCTTTAGTAGCTTCATGTGTTCCTCAGTCTACCAGGCCAACAGTTACTATATTGATTCGAATAAAAGCACTTTCTCATTTACCTTTAAGGAAAACTTACTTGGCATAATTCACATACAGCACATTTTGTAATATCAGATGAAGTTCTTTCATAGTCAGATCCATTTAATGAGTGCTTTTAATAGATTAAATTGCTGTGTTCATTAAAACCTTGTTTCTGTTAGCACCTTTGATTACTATCAAAATTAATAGTATGCAGTTTTCCCCTTTAGGATCGACAGGTAGGGCCGTAAGTTCTTCACATTAATCATTGTGTTGTGCACAAGGAAGTCAGTTCTCGTCTTAGAGGTATGTCCAGCTCATAATTAAGTTACTAGATCAGTGCAAACATTCGGAGGGCTTCTGAAATTAAATGCATCTACGGTGAACAACATGACCTCAGATTCAAGTATATCAACTACCATGAGACAAAGAAATAGGTAAAACTGTATTTCTGTGTGTGGTTAAGGCAAGACAGCGAGGAAATCTCGTACTTGAAGCTGAAAAAAGAAAGCATTTGATAATAAATAAATACTAGTTAATGATTCTTCTTCTTCGTTGATCCATTATGGACGGTGGGACGACGACTGGCATGCACTTCTTGATGCAATAATTTACCAACAGCCATATGTATTGTAGAAATTTATTTTATAAACTTATATGTGCTACCAGTTTCGGCAATACATTGGGCCTGAAGATGGCATCAATGTAATACCGAAACTGGTAGCACATAGAAGTTCACAAAATAAATTTCCATACTACATACGGCTGTTGGTAAATTATTGCATCAAGAAGTTAATGATTAATCAGATGGCACAAAATATTTGCAAACACTGGTGTAATTGTCGTTAGTAACAAGTGGACGTAACCGCTGATTTCTGACACTTCTGTACCCGCTGAGGAGGCCAGGCAGGTGTAGAAGATTGTGCAACTAGACCTGCGCATATCCCAAACCTTCAGCTGCTGTAGAAACGAGACGTGGTGGGGGCGTTGACTGTGTCATGGAACGCCCACTCCACGACGTCGATACTCCGAACAAGGACTGCAAACGACAACGTCCCGCAGCGTCCAGACGTGTGACAAAAACGAAATTCGTGCACTGCGTAACGCCCTTACATCGCAGTGTTGCCGTTGTGAAACGCCAAAGAAGAAAAATACTTTGGAAGGTAGGAGGCGAGGTACTGGCAGAAGTAAAGCTGTGAGGACGGGGCGTGAGTCGTGCTTGGGTAGCTCAGTTGGTAGAGCACTTGTCCGTGAAAGGCAAAGGTCTCGAGTTCGAGTCTCGGTCCGCCACACAGTTTTAATCTGCCAGGAAGTTTCTTATTCCACAGTACGTTCACCAAATGGATTATCAACGTGTGCGAGGACGTCATTCCATGTACTGACACAACGGGTAGCCTGACGCCATATGTGATTCCACACCAAAACGTGACTGAACCGCATTGATAAAGGTAGTGGCCTACGGTAAAGTTAGGCTGTGGACGTTGCCTTCGAACATGAATATCAGTATTGTATTTTATGGGTCTGGGGACCTAGAAACGACGGAATGTGGTTCACAACCACAAAACAGGTTACAGCAGTCCATTGAACCCACCGCCAACCCACACCGAACCCAGGGTAATTTTGCGGTTCGGCCCCTAATTGACCCCCCACCCCCCTCCCACCCGGGAATGTTTCACACCATTTGTGTTTAACCCCAAAGTTTGCGTGGTAGAGTAACTATGGTCGCGCGTATGTGTAGAAAGTGTTTGGGCATCAATGGTCGACATGGTGTAACTGACGCGAAAAAAAGGGGAACCAGCCCTCATTCGCCGAGACAGATGGAAAAACGCCTTAAAAACCATCCGCAGGCTGGCCGGCACACAGGACCTCCACACTAATCCGCCGGGCGGATTCGTGCCGGGGACAGGCACGCTTTCCCGCCCCGAAAGCAGTGCGTTAGACCGCACGGCTAACCGGGCTCTCTAATATCAGTATGCTCATGGTGGAGAATGATAAGAGTTTCATCAGTAGAGTCCGTGGTTCCTCACTGCTGTCTAGTCCATTAAGAATGGTTCGTACCTATGCAGCACGAGCACATCACCAAACCTGATGTGTAGGAGGAATCTTGAGAGTTCTTCTGGCATGTTTTATCTGCTCATGGAACTTCTTTCTATTGTGTATACTGACGCCTGCACTCCTTTAGCTGTTCTGAATTGACGCAGAAGACGTGTAGCGTTATGTTCAGCCTTTATGATTGTTAAACTTCCTGACAGATTAAAACTGTGTGCCAGACCGAGACTCGAACTCGGGACCTTTGCCTTTCGCCGGCAAGTGTTCTACCACATCTGAGCTACCTAACCACGACTCACGCTCCGTCTTCACAGCTTTACTTGTGCCAGTACCTCGTCTCCTACCTTCCAAACTTTACAGAGGCTCTCGTGCGAACCTCACAGAACTAGCACTCTGCGTGTTGTACGCAGCTTTCAGTCCCGCACACCGGTTGTATTTCTTCTACGGTCATTTCTGTGACGATTCTCAGTTGATCCTGTCTCTAGAAATTTGTTCCAGATTATAGAGATTACACTTCGGCTCACAGCGAAATTCGCTGTGACGTTCACCTATTTCGTGCCCTTCTTCATCCGAAGGACTACACGAAAGATCTGACCGTTCGTCGTTGTTTTCCGAATCGTTCTGAAGCAACCCAACTCTGTTAATGACATACAGCACAAGTTCTGCAATGTTTACAAGTGTCACGATTGCCGTAGACTGCACATACTCTCCCCTCAAGATATATATATATATATATATATATATATATATATATATATATATATATATATATATATATATATATATATGCTGTAGCCCCTAGAATTATATTACAAACAAATCAGTTTATTGATATCATAATGTATTTCTAGATCGCAAGGTCCACTATTAAAGTGTCGGCAGTATGTAACATTTTATTTTGACCACTGCAGATGCTTTCGTTTCTTTTTCTTTTATCTCATCTATTAGCGCTGCTTTTCCCATCTGTCTGGGACCTGGAGGTGAGTCTTACTCAAAATTACTGCCAACTAGTGTCCCCCCTAATTCTTCCCGTCGTTTTATTGTACGTAATTCAGACGCTGGATCCTTGTCTAAGGATTCTCACTTATTCACATCTTCTAAACCGGAATCTTTGAACCCGACACTATTAAATTCGTCTTTATCGGGCTGATTACTCATAAGACTGCCGCCTGATATTTGCTCCTTTTCTAACATTTTACGCTGGAGTTTCAGTAGTACAAAACACAAACTTGACTAACTTCTCCACTAAAAATTCGTCACACGCCAAATGATTGAAGAGTTTCGCGTGTAGCAGCAATTTCTAAATTTGAAAGTGGTGGATTTTTCTTTATGCACGTGGTTCCTCTCCGACTTAGCAATGAGTGTACCAGCATGACAGTTTTTGAGTATGAGTGTGTCCCGCTTACGCTTTTCAAAGATGCGGCGTGGAAGTCGTTAATGTTATACAGCGTTAGTAATGGGAAACCTGCTCTAGGCCTACATGTAGGATACTTGGGGATGCTTTTCGAGGAATGCGTGGACGAACGAAACAGTGAAACCACTATAACAATTGTATGCCGTTTGCAGCATTTGATTCCCCCAATACAAACACGCTAGAGCCAGCATCCGTATCCAGAATACTGATGAGTTTACATTCCTCCCCTATTTATTTTTCACTGCACCAAACACTACGTCGTCAACCTCTCTTTAAATATGAACAGCATTCATTCGTCCTGGATGCTCTGATTCGGTCCGGTGTTATCTCTGGTGCGGCAACAATACTTTACCAGTCGTCCCACGGCAGTGGTCATTAATTTTCAGCGCAGTTGCTCTACTCCACGTTGACAACGTTCGTTTTCGTCACCGACTGCCCCCATACTCGGTCGACTGCCCACCGCTCTGTTCCTCCCTCCCTCTTTCTCTCTCTCTCCCTCTCTCTCTCTCTCTCTCTCTCTCTCTCTCTCTCTCTGCCCACGACGATCCAGTCTCCTGGCCATATAAAATGGCCGTTCCCACCAGATGGCGAGGAAGAGGCGTCTTCAAGGAAGACCGCTCGGGCTGCGAGTTTAACTGATTTGAACGGTACAAATGATTCTCTTAAAAAGGTCCTACGACATCCTTGTCCTATCGATACTTGTAATAACACTATTGATATTACGGACCGATCGGAAAGTCATAATCTTTCAGGAGCATTGGAATGACATGTTCGTATTTTCAGAGGATTACTTATTCTGAAGAGTAGAAAACACACAAGTCAGTTACCATGCAAGAAGAACATATAAAAATTTGAATACCTAATATGGCTTATCTTGTATGCTGAGAATAGTAGTTCTGTAAAGTCTAAAGGATCTGCAGTTCCAGTGTTAATGTCCTCTCGTGGTCTTTCCCCTTCATGTGACTACATTTTTTTGCAGCACCAGGAGCTTAATGATTCTAGAATGATAATTTCTATCCATGATTTCTGATAACGTTCAAGGTGCTCTTTGGTGGAGGTATACGTGTTCTGTACCTACACTGCTATAACTGGCAAGTATATGCGTTACTCTAAGAAAGTCTGGCTAATAGCATATTCCAATCATGAGCTCTAATCACCTGACATTTCTGTTGCCATAGCCAGCCTTGTCCACTCCATAGGACTTCCTGATCACTTACTGAACATTTAAGAGATCCTCATGTTCTTTCGCTTCAGTGTGATTGTTCCATGATAAACAAGCAGAACGACTTTTGCAACTAGAAGGAACTGTATGGAGCACGGAAGCAGTCTCCGCAAACTATTGTGCCCAGACAGTGTTGGAATTGAGTTGGTATACTGCCCCAGGTATTTGGAAATTAAAGTTTTATTGAATAATATGATATAATATACCCATCAGGTAAGATAGGATTCACCCTTAAATTTTCAGTCATATTGAGAAGACAGCATTCAATCGCCAAAAGCAGTTATAATATCAGCACTGTATTCTGTCACAGCACTAATGATTGTATTTATCTAGGTAATTTTATCTTATCTGATACATCTGGATAAATAAATTTTCAGCTACTTCTCACTACTTCGTTTGTCTTCAGTTAACTCTCAGTCCACATTCAACGCACTGAATTCCTTTCAGAATGTCGTGTAATACTTTCTTTCGATGAAGATGGCTATGTTGTCAACAAATCATGTCGTTGATATTCTTTCACGCTGCAGTTTAGTCCCATTGCTAAACCTACTTTTATCCGTCACTGCTTTTTCGATGAATAGATTTAAAAGTGTAGTAGAAAGACTTCATCCTTGAATCCATCTCCTTGCAATCCTAACACTTATTTCACTGTCTTCCGTTCCTACCATTCTTTACCTGGTTCTTGCACAACTGTATAACACCCATCATTCCGTAGAACTTCCTCTTATTTTTTTAAGAATATCGAACTGTTAACACAGTAGAAAGTGACCTGATTCTTCTTATATTGCGCTTTCGTTGTCTACTGGAACGGCAGAGCTACTCTGCTGGATTCCTCAATTTTCCGGAACCAAACTTGATCATAGACTAACGGGGCCTCAATTTTTTTCCATAATACAGCATATTATTCTTGTGTCTACTCGGATGCACGAGCTCTTAAGCTGATTGTGCGATAGTTGTTGCACTTTTCTGAACCTGCTATCTTTGGGATTGTGTGAATGATAAGTTTTTGTGTAGACTGATGGTATGTCTCCAGTCTCATAGATTCTACAGTGATTTAGGAAATTCTGCGATGCGTTTACCATGCCATTTGCCTTATTTGAACGCACTTCCCTCATCAGACAAATTCTCCCCCTTGTTGAGACCTACTTTCACTTATCCGATCTCATTTGTGTGCTTAGAAGTGGCATTCCTGTTGTACTCTTCAGGTTTACGCCGCTGCTTTTAATAGATAGCAATATGGCCTCAATTTTTGTCTATGGAGAAGTGTTAGGTTGAATCTTGCCTCGCGGGTCGAAGAAGGCTTGGAACACCATTATCGATAGTAAGTAGGCCGTCCTATGTAATTATGTGTATTTAACTATGAAATGATTTTTCTGTACTAGTTAAGATCTTAGAATTGTTAGAGGGAAGGCTGAAGTTTATCATGTATATAATGAAAAGATTTAATAATGATTAAAAAAAACAAAACTTTATAAATTATGTAAGATCGGAAAAGAGAAATTGTACTTTGAATACTGGTTCATAAATTGGAATGTTGTATTATATAAAGTAAAAGGTGTAGGGAAGCCCGTCCGCTGCGGAGGGGCTTGGTGCACGGAAAAAGTTGGATTTGGCGGTCAATCTGGGTAGCATGAGAGAGAGAGAGAGAGAGAGAGAGAGAGAGAGAGAGAGAGAGCATATTACGCAGTCAGTGGCCAGCAGTTGTACAGACAACACCGTAGGTGCCAAGTGAGGCATTCGGAATCCGATTTACGTTGAAATTGCCTCGGATGTGGTTTCGGCTGTAATATGGTGCTCTTGTATTATGGAATGGCTCTAAAATAATTAATACGTCACCAAGAAGAAATCTGAAAAGAGCCTTAAACTGCAAGCGGTGAGTCCAGATAGCCACCACGTGCTTGCCACCACTATTGCGCCACTGCTCCGCCGACTTCAGGATATCAGATATGTATCTTAGTATGGACCAGTATGTTTGTGTGTGTACTTTTTCAATAATAATTCAAGTGATAAAAACATGTGTGTGAACTTTGAAATTGTACTGATCATAAAACCGTTTTACTGTTCTATACTAAATGTGCAAAAGACCGAGTGTCCTCTTTCTGAATAACCATTGAATTGTTTCTAATTTGAAAGTGCCATAGTTTCGGTGTTAAAGTGTGTAAATGCGGCTAGTTAAACCACCTGATTCACAGGCAATAAAAAAGGCACATAATTTGACTAACAGGCAATTTGATTTTGCCTTGAGTATTACCATAAACTAATTTCTGAAGTTTTATTTTAGAATAACATTTGAGTAAATTGCTACTTAGTATTGAAATATAAACAAATTCAAGTAGGGTTACAAATTCACATTAGTGTAATGCAATTTGTCTCTGAAATAATTACAGAATTTGCCTGTAGAGCAAATGACAGTTTATGGGCCCCACTATATTTTCGTCTACAATAAGAGTGTTAAATTAAATATTGCTTTCGCTAAATGAATCTCAAGTATTTCCATAAAAGAGAGAGTATAGAAAAAGTGTACAGTGTTATTTTATTGCGTTTGTGATATTTGTGTGTTAGTTAAGCCAGGACTTTTGTCTTGCTTCACTTAGTTTCGTGATGTCTTTGATTACGTCTTGGTGCTGGATTGGTTAATGGTTGACATGATCATTATTATTAACAGGAGTCAAGTACCATTTATCTTTCTATGACTTTTAATTTATGCGAATGATAACTACTGCTACTCACTGTTCAGTTCGTCCAGCAGTTATGTGTATTCATTGCTTCATTGCACTTTACAAAGAAAGAAGCAAAGAGAGTCCTTTTTGCAGATTGTAATTAAATTCTTGAACTTAACGTTTCCACATTATTATGCCTAATTACGCTTGGGACCTATTATTATTACATTCACGAAAACTTTCACTACTTCTATTGTTTCCAAAATTAAAGTCTTTCTACTTATTGCCATTTATACGAAATTCATGTTCGCTACCCTCTGTCCATTAGGTAAACATACAGTCAAACTTAAAATTTTCTCCCAAAGGGTAACACTTATTGTATGTTAACCTCATATTTGGCACAACATACGTATATAGGTGTTATAGGCTGGCTATTCTTCATACAGTGGTTCTAATAATGTAATAGCAGGCAAATAATTTTGCCTCGCCTTCATACATTTCCATGTAAGCTGTGTAGCGGTAAGGTGAGCAGTTTTTCTGGAACGCTCACGTAGCCAATCATGCATGGATTTCTGGCAGTTGCTCGAGTTAAACTTCGCAAGATGCACGAAAGCTCCTAGATAGAAGAGGAAACGTTTCAGTTGCTGGTGCAATCTGGTTTCAATGTGAACTTCTTCGAAGCGTTACCGTAACGGAACACAGAGCAGTAAGTTCTAGGAACTAGTCATCCCTGAAATGTGTGCTGCTGGTACCCTGGTACCGGAACCAAGATAACAAGCCCATTGTTAGTTACCGTATATCGCACACTAGCCTCCGTCGTCAAGCGGTACATCAAGCGGTATATCGTTAGCTCACGTCGCCTGCACTCTTAAACATGACTGCTGATGCATTTCGAACCCCTGCACACTTCAAGGTCTCGAACTGCACGCAAGGCAACAGATTAATATTTTTTTTGGTACATGAATTCTATTTGAATCTCTCGCAATGATGACATCTAAGTTCTGGGAGATAAACGGAGTAGCAGATGATGAACCGTTCTCCTTTGAAGACATACAAGTAGTTGTGGTTAATTTCCTGTCACGGCTTCGCAGTGAATTGAGATCAGTCGTATGCTCTTACTACTAAATACATTACTGTCAGTGAGTAAAGCCACAGTATGACTGTGATGAGGTTACCAGACATTCCAATAAGAGTTTGACAAGTAATTGATCACCAGTCCGTAGTGTAGGCTGAGCGTTTTCTGAAACATCTTTTTAGGCCCGTACAGAATGTATGAAATACATATTCACAGTCAGAAATACAGAAATAGTGGAAGATCCTTAACTGACAAAGTTCTTGTAAGAAAGTAAAAGACGGAAACGAATTTTTGGGTTACAGTGTGAAAAACGCATTGAATTTATGCTGACATGTGTCGTGAATATTTTATCTGTACCCTCCTTGGTCTTTCCACGTTTTAACCTGTACATTAAATTCAAATGTGCAACTTAGCGTAGCGAGCTGTGCTGTATTGCTCTAACTACCCGTTGATTATGCTCATTGGTAATATTCACCGTGCATACATCACAGACGACTGTGTACTGTTTTGCGTAGTAACACGATCAACAGCGATGCGTAAGATATGTGTTGGTTATGATCATATTCATACTATTGACAGACACGGTTATCAGTCAGACTGCTGGCTAAGGATCTTCTACTGCCTGAATATTCCTTTACAAAAGCCTCTTTCTTATCTCAAGTAGTCCTGCCCGGTGTATGAAAGCTTGTAGGCGACTATCCTGAATTGTTTACTTTCATTTGCCAGAGGTAAACGATGTATTAGTTATACGTGACGTTGTTTCCTGCGTCAGTAGACGTGTATGTTAGAAATTATATTCTTCTCTTGAAGATATCGTGTGTGAATTTTGTTTTCCTTTGCACGTCAGTAGGTCTGACATAACTTTGAGAGCGAAACACGCTACCTCAGTAGAAGAATGCAAACCTTATGGACGGGGAACACTAGTCAGTTTTACTCTTATGGTGAACATTATCTTTATATCAATATTGATTACAGACTAGTACCAATCTCTGAAGTCAACATTTGAGCTAATACTTACTAAAGGTGTAGGTTCATTACTCAGAATAGGAAAGACCGCCAGTTAAAATTTCCAGAATGGTATTGTCCCCCTGTTTTTTTTACTACTACTACCCTCAGAGTTCTGTTTTAAGTGGTTCTCCTTTTGATGCTGTCGTAATCTTAACATTGAAGCATTCATGCTACATGCAACGTAGTAACTTAGGATTCTCTCCCTTTCACTAAGACGAGAGGACAACCATGTCTTATCTCATCCTATGTTAAATGCTCTTAATGCACCACATAGGCTGTCCTATTTTAGAACTAATCCCGTTCTATTCACGTAGGAAATCAAAAAGGCTGTGAGTAGCGCAGCTCAAGTTGATAGCGTGCTTCTCGAATTACACGTTTGATGAAGTACCAAGTCCTTGAACATAGAACATATGTGATAGGCACTCATCGAAATCCGAACAGATGTGTGACTGTGTTCATAGCAGAACTCTTTATGCTGTTCTTAGTGGAGAGTCATGTCAGGAGCGAAAGTAACAGGTGGTATCCCTCGTAGGGTGAAGGGGAAACTGTTGGTGGCGATATATGTGAATTACCGTATGGAAAACATGTTTCCAAATGAGTCTGTTCGCGGATGACGCAGTTATGAGAAGACATCGTTAGCAACTTGCCCCGAAATGGTGAGACTTGCAGATGACCATCGCCTGATGCATGATGGCGAATGATTCTACGCATAAAAAAAGTCTTAGGGCAAGAGCTTAAGACCGGGGAGTATAGTAGATGGTATAACATATCCCAACCCAATCGGTCTAATAGTTGCAATCTGCACTGAGTACGGCTGAGAATTCTCTTTCAAAGTGATAGGTGATATCAGAAGAACGTGTCTCTACTTCTTTTTCAAAGCCGGTTGCTACTTGTCTTCCTAAAACAGAATACACAGCCCATCGACGGCCTGCGTTGGGGAACGGTAAATGTCAAAATAGTACGATCATAATCGTACATAAGAACCGCCGTTGGTAGAACTCTGAGGATCTCACGATCGTCGTGATGACACATAATAGTGTGTTTTGTATGATCGGCTTTTCGTGTGTTGCTTATATGATTTCGCCCAAATCTCACCCAGTGTAATGAGACGGCTCATCCAGTGGGACGAGGTGGCGATAAGATAGCCTTTCCGTGGAATTCATAGCGGTCCAATAGGAACGAGCAGCGTCGTACCGTAGCCATGCCTAAATTTCCCTGTAATCATGCAGACCCAAATGTATGCAGTTTTTCTCACTCCATAGCGATTCTTCAGAATGTAAATCATGGTCATATGTGCTAATCCTGCCTTTCTGACCAGCTCATAATAGCACAGGCATTCTGTGACGCCCTAAAGTTAAATTTACAAAATTATTCTATCGAATGATATGAGCTTGTCGGAAATTCAATTTCAAATGTAGCTTCTTTTTCATGAAACTCCTTCCATGACGGTGTACATAACGGAAAAACTTGCTAATTGGCAAAACTCGGTTTGTCTGAAATAAGCTAAAAGCTATATCTACATTAAGTAAGAAAGCTGTATGGCTTAAAAAGACCTATCGATAGCTATTTTAATCGAGTCCATTACTTTTTTCATTTCGAAATATGTCGAATCAAACCAATAAAAGTAAGGTTTTCCATAATTCGTTAAAATACAACTTTCCATTGAGTGCAAATATAGCCCGTGATAAGTCAAAAAGGTAATTGCTTGAAAAATTGTAAAACATCTAATACTTTATAGCTGCATAGACTTTTTGTACAAAAAAGCGCTTTCGATAATTGACTAGATCTTTTCAGCTGATGACCCTGCAGTAACGTTTCAAGTGTACTTTCTTCGCTGAATTCTGCTATCACGCTGTAAAATAATTTTTACAATTTTAGTAGTTGTAAGGAGCAATGAAAGGCATCGAGAAAATTTTACTATTTAGGACATGTTTTATTTAACTATCTCAATGTTTATGGTATTAAAATATCTTTTAAAGAAGAAAACTGCTGAAATTTCTACACGAATTAAGAAAAAAGAAGTTTTCTGCGACCCTATCGAGCTGAGAGCGAAAAAATTTAGTTATGCAAATAGTATTTTAAAGAGAGGCGATTATTTAATATTAGTACCAAAAGTTATCTTTACAAGAAAAAAGTAATAACATTTGTTTCATTAACTTTTAGTATTACTAACTAAATAACTAAGTGAAGGCTGTAAGAGTAAAGCGCGTTAGCTAGAGAAAGCGGTGGAGTGGCGCAAAACCGGTCTCGCTCCTTCTGTCACATTGCGGAAATGTTTGGGCAACGAGTATGACGTTACTCAGGTGCCCACTGGAGGGGAGGGAAGGAAAGTCGCAGATATATGTCAATTGCAGCATATACTGAGGAACCCCTAATACCAGACGAAAAATAAAAAAATTCTCTTAAACCTGTGAAAGTTGTTGCAAAACGAACGTATGTGGCTGTAAAAAATATTCCCTCAAATGTACGAGTATTTGCAAACATTGGGATTCAGCGCAACGTGGAAACTTAGACACTCCTCCTAACGTCGAGAGACACTAAGTCTCTGTAGATGCTTGTTAAAAAAATTCTCAACGAAAATGTTGTTGAGTCATAATGTGAAAATGTAGACAATATCATGAAGGTTCTCTTTATTCTGTCCACATACTTCACGAAAATATTGAGGAGGGAGTACAATAAAATAAAACAGAAGAGTATCAAACAAAGGAAAGGAGGATTCCTTTCGATAGATCTATACATAATTTTTTCAATGTACCTGTACAACACGTAAATTTCACTATAATTATTTTATACATGTTTAATAGACGGATGTGTTACTAAATCTTAGTGTAAATAAATAAAATAGTTTGAACTTTTCCTTTATTTAACTTTGTACCAAAAATTATTAAGTACTGATGTAATGCAGTGAGTATTAAAGAAACCACCAACAATTGTAGCTTAAGTTTAATTAATTACGCGAATTATTTAATGTATTACATAAAATGCCGTTGTAATAATATAAAATTATTAAAATTGCCCTAAAAGTGAGCAAAATCTAAATAGAATAAAAATGAAATAATTCTGGGTCTGTTTTCATTTTAAGGTGAAAATGACCGTAACATTAATGTTTATCTCATCTAGTCACCTTAGAGTGATTATATACGACTTGGTACTCCGTGGTAAGGAGAGGTGGGCTACAGAGTGGTGCAGTAACTGTCGTCGTAGGTAAGCTGGACAAAGCCACAAACGGCAAGTGAACGAGTCAACACTACAGACAGAAGATGTGCGTCACTTGTACTTCAGCAAGTGAATGAAGACTCAATACAAATATTTCAACAGTTATCGATGTCACAAGAAAGGAATACGAACTACGGTATTAGTGCGATGAGCCTCTAAGTGTGAGTGGGCTGTGCGGCTGCCGCCCGCCGCCATGTAATGCGGTGACAGAGGGTGCTCGACGCACAGAGCGGCTGGAGCGTAGCTCAGCGGGAACGCATCACTGGGTCCGCCCGATCCGGCGCGACTACTATCGGCGTCAAATGGGAATTTGCAACGTCTGTGGGGCGACATCCATAAGTGATACCATAAGAGTAAGGACATAAGGATTTTTATACGGGATCTGAGCTCTGAAAGATTATGGAACTGTGATCTGTTTACATTCAGTTTGCGGCGTGAGCGTACAGTGCTACACCTACCGCCTCCCCCCCCCCCCCCCTCCCGACGCACACAGCGCGACTTGCTCCAGTTTATGTTGTGTGCACTTGCATACTTCACTTTATTACTTAGTTACTAATATTGAAAATCAATTAAACTTATCCTAGTACATCTTTGTTGAAAATATAACTATTCAGCCTAGGAAGCGCAACTCAGTAAAATCTTAATTTCGTCCAGTAAACATAGAAACAAAAAGGTATACCACCTTCAGAAGATAGTAAAAAACAATTGTTTTTTAGTTCGTGTAAAAATTGGAGCAATTTCTTTGTTTAGTTGATATTTTCATAAAATAAAAATTGAGATACATATTAAAAAACACACCCAACAAATATGCAAAGCTTTCTTACAGTTAATAAAATCGTCAAGTTACATCTTGGTAACACAGCCCTTTTGCGAACAAAATAAGAATAAAACCGTTACTGCAGTGCCAACCGCTGAGAAAATCTATGCAATTACCAAGACGGAGTTTTCCTTCTAAACTGTCGAAAGGTCTCGGAAAATAATTAATATCTTTAATATTTGAAACAAGAGCTTCTTTGACTTATCGTGGGCTACATTGATATGAAAAAAATTAAATGTCGTGTGATGAGGGCCTCCTGACGGGTACACCGTTCGCCTGGTGCAAGTCTTTCGCTTTGACGCCACTTCGGCGACTTCTGCGTCGATGGGGAAGAAATCATGATGATTAGGACAACACAACGCCCAGTCCCTGGGAGGAGAAAATCTCCGACCCCGCCGGGAATCGAACCCGGGCGCTTTGGATTGACAATCTGTCGCGCTGACCACTCAGCTACCGGGTGCGGACACATTGATATTAAATTGTACAAGGTGTGTAAAATTGTAATTAGTGTGATTGACTAATCCAAATAATATAAATCGTAATCATATAACTCACTGAAGCCACAGATTAGTAGACTATAGACCTTGGCCATTAGCAGGAGCAATTGGAGCACGTGAAACCCGATTTTTAACGGTTTCTTTATACATCACGAAACACAAGAAAACATTCTATGCCGGCCGGAGTGGTCGTGCAGTTCTAGGAGCTACAGTCTGGAACCGAGTGACCGCTACGGTCGCAGGTTCGAACCCTGCCTCGGGCATGGAAGTGTGCGATGTCCTTAGGTTAGTTAGGTTTAATTAGTTCTAAGTTCTAGGTGACTGATGACCTCAGAAGTTAAGTCGCATAGTGCACAGAGCCATTTGAACCAGAGCATTCTGTACTTATTAAAACAGCAACTGACACGCTTTAAAAAGCCATCCATAACTTTAAAAAGCAATCGCTTGACATCATTAAGCCACAAATGTTTCTTATTTAACATTTTTGATAGAAATTATAGTTCATTATCTATATCATAATTTAACTGATTATTTTGACCATTTTCGCCATCTTCAATCAAGCTTGAATTGAAAGACACTCTGTCCAAAATGTAAATTCCTATACGCTCATATTTATTGTCTACAAGTAATAATTTCTGCAATGACTTCTGCATAACACTTAGACAATAAATCGTTTGCCGTCCATCACCACAGAGAAAGGCGTCAGGATCAGCCATCTTTTCCTCACTGCCACGCAAACTGCCTGAATAACGAATGTCCGCCACATCTTTGCGTCACTAGTTCACTAATTTTATCCTCCTTGCCAATGTTCTGTAAATCACTGTAGAGTCCCTGAAGCCTCTTCAAGACCTGGACGACACTGCCGTGTTGCACATTGTTTCGCACATTCAACATTTATCCCAATTCTTTTGTTGTTCTAGATTCGAAAACATCATGAAAGCATCGAATTGGACCGTCTGTTTTGTTTTCGTTACTACGTATGTGCGCTGTAATGGAAGGAGAGTGCATCTGCACTAAGACGGGTGTATGCAATTAACATGTAATGAGATCGACTTTATTTGGCTCCATTGTGTTGCGTCTCTACGGTAGTATTACCACTATTTAAGTTCCTTGCCTATTTCAGGTCGAAATCTCACAAATGTTGCCTTACGACTTCGAAGCTAAAATTAGAGCTATCTGGGTACATGAAAGAAGCTATCGCCAATATTTCTCACTGCAAATCATCCACGACTGGAACAGAAAGTGTTATGTTGTGTACACTACGTGTCGTCCACTACACATCATATGGTGGCTTGCACAGTACAGGTGTAGAACTAGGTTTCATCAGGTCTGTTTTTCATACACCTCTTATTCTCCTTCGTACTGCACTCAAGTTGTTATCGATACTTTTAAGAATCAATTGTAATAACAGTTTTGCAAACTGACTGGCGACTGCATAGAGTGCTGTGTGCAGAACGAACATATGATAGGTACAATTAGAAGGAAGGTCAGCATTGGCCGTAATTTTGATGTTTTATTAACACCAAAATCAATTTTTGATCACATAATGATCATCTTCAGTGCTGGAAGTTAAAAATTTCACATAGCGATCAGTAAATAAGAAACAAAGGAGCACAAATACACCTGAGTATAAACCGACTGTCACATAATGATCATCTTCAGTGCTGGAAGTTAAAAATTTCACATAGCGATCAGTAAACAAGGAACAAAGGACCACAAATACACCTGAGTATAAGCCGACTGTTGGCAAGAACATACCTTTAGCGTACGAAATAAAGCTCGTAGCCTCTGGTGTCTAGTTATTACCAACAACAGAAGCTATGAAACGATCACAATAACTCTGCATCCACAACGTGCTCTTAAATCATTCTGCTTTTCATAATTACGATGATTTTTGTAATTAAACCTCAGAAATAGCTATAATGTGTTAGCATGTCCCAACGGGACGAATGAGATGTGTGCATCATCATATCGTTACATATGATAAAAAATTGTTAGTCTGCACCTAAAAGTAAAAAAAAAAAAAGAAATTAGAACACATAATGTGTTTCATGAAATTTTGACCTGTTAAATCGTGACATTTATTGTACAGTTAACACTGTATTTGACTTCTTGGTTTCAACTTTTTTTTTTTTGCTTTACGCAAATTGAGAACTTTGTACCTCTGACTTCCCAAGCCAGATGGCGGTTACTGTGCTGTAACAAATTCTATTATATTTGATGTCGCGTTATTTGTATATTTTTCTTTTTTACTAGTGCTCTAATCTGACAACTTGTAATTTTACTTGTTGATTTTTATTCGTGCATGTTTTATAAGTTTTTATCAAATTAACACGCCAGTTGGAAAGATGTGCATTTCCCCGTTTCCTTTTTGCTATGCGTTTTTAATGTATAATTTTAAATTGAAAATATTCAGTTAATGATTTGCTAGTGTACGTTTGGTATTTTGCGGTAATCTCTTGCCAAATAAAGTAATGTTAAGTCTTCACGTGACACATGTCACATAGAGGGCGTACCAAGCCCCTGTCACACCGAGATCTGCTGTATAGGTGAATGCAAACAGCGGCTTCAGTTATTGTGATCGTTTCATAGCTTCTATTATTACTAAAAGCTAGACACCAATGCCTACAAGCCTTAATATGTACGCTAAAGGTATGTTCTTGGCAACAGTTGCTTTATACTCAAGTGTATTTGTGGTCTTTTGTTTCTTATTCACTGATCGCAATGTGAAATTTTTAACTTCCAGCACTGAAGAAGATCAATATGTGATCGAAAATCGATTTTGCTTTTAATAAATCATCAAAATTACGGCCAACGCTAACCTTCCTTCTAATAGTAGTTTTGCAAATGTTTCCAGTCTACTCTTCTTTTCTTTAAAGTGGAAGATTCACTTACACACAATACTGTGCGTCACCTACAACGTATTTAACAAAGTATTACGTGCCTCTACGCGACTAGTAACATTCCAAATCCGTACTCTCTCATACTCTTTGTTCTCATTTCCACACCACGATCTGATATCATAAGAAAAATAATGAAGGAGTGATACCATGAAATAGTACTTGTATTTTTATTTTATTTATTTATTTATTTTGTATTTTTTAGTGTTGGTTTGCAGCAGTACAGCTTTCCGCTATACTGTGCGCCTTCTTCATTTTCGCCTTTGGGCATACGCCTTATGTTTTGAGTTCATTCTTCTGATAGCTTTGCTGGGGTTCACCACGAATTTTTTTTTGCAGCATTCTGTTCATTTTGGAGTAGCACTTACAAACTACGTCCTCTGTTATATATTGGACGTATTACAGACTCTGTCTTACATGTAGTTTTTACCCTCTATTGCACTCTCCAGTACATTGTTAATTATTCATTAGTGTCTTAACAAATGTTCTATCACCCTTTACATTATTCTTGTCATTGTTTTCCGTATGTTCCTTTATTTGATGGTAAGCGTAGAACATCCTCATTTCGATGTTATCGCTCCACCTAATATTCAGCATGCTTCCCAGCGTCACATGTCTTTTCCGTTTTTCCCATACATCGTAATGAACTACTACACAACGCTGTGGTCCAAAAGTACATTCTCAGTAATTATTTCCTGAAACATTCACCGGAGTACAGAAATACATGTCGCTGAGGAATGAAATGAGTAGGATCTGCAGGGAGGCAAAGACGTAGGGACTGCATGAGAAATGTCGAGAAACCAAAAATCAAATTATTGTCGAAAGGACTGACTCACCATATAGGACAATCAAAATAACCCTCCGTGAAATAAAAGGCGAGGATGGTAACATTAGAGTGCAACGAGAATTCCACTGTTAAATGAAGAGAAGAGAGCGGTTACGTGGAAAGAGTACATTGAAGGGGTATATGGGGGGAAAGATTTGTCTGATGTGATAGAAGAAGAAAGATGAGTTGATTTAGAAGAGCTAGGGGATGCAGTATTAGAATCAAAATTTAAGAGAGCTTTGGAGGACCTAAGATCAAATAAGGCAGATGGGAAAGATAACAATCCATCAGAATTTCTAAAATCATTTGAGGAAATGGCAACAAAACGACTATTCCCGTTCGTGTGTAGAATGTATGAGTCTGGTAACATACCAGCTGAAATTCGGCAAAATATCATCCATACAATTCCGAAAACTTAAAGAGCTAAAAAACGAGGGAAGTATCGCCAGCTTAAATCATGCATACATGTTGCTGACAAGAATAATGTACAGAAGAATGGAAAAAAATGAGGATTTGTTTGATGACGACTAGTATTTCCTTACGAAAGGTAAAGGAACCAAAAGGCAATTCTGATGTTGTTGTTGGTAATGGAAACAACACTAAAGAAAATTCAAGACACGTTCTTGGGGTCTGTCGACGTGGACACTGCTTTCGACAACGTAAAATGTTGTACGATGGTCTAAATTCTGAGAAAAATGGTGTTAAGCTATAGGAAGAGACGGGGAATATACAATTTGTACAAGAGCCAAGAGGGAATAATAAGAGTGGACGACTAAGGATGAAGTGCTGGTATTAAAAAGAATGTACGACAGTGAAGTAGTCTTTCGCCCCTAATTTGCAGTCTCTACATCCAAGAAGAAATGACGGAAATAAAACAATGGTTCAGAAATGGAATTAATATTCAAGGTGAAAGGATAACAATGTTACATAGTTCTCCCAAGTGAAAGTGAAAAATAATTACACTATTTGCTGAGTGGTATGATCTGTCCAATGAGTATAGGATATGAACTGAGATTAAATCACGAAGAGAAACGAAAGTAATGAGAAGTAGCAGAAATGAGAATATCGAGAAACTTAACATCAGGAATAATGAACACGAAGTCGATGAAGTTAAGGAATTTTGTTGTGGTTGGCAGGAGAGCCAAAACCGTGTTACTAGAGGAGGCCAAAAGGCACGCATTTCAGCTCACGCAGGCTGGCATGAGGTCTGGAACAGGGCAAGGAAATTAGAATTTAGAAAAACGGAAGTAGCTGGTGGAATACTTAACTTTAATCCATTAATGACGAACGTCGGTCTTGACGGTGCATGATTCAATATCAATAATAACTGATAATGGCGCCTTGATAGGCTGTAGCAAATAACGTAGATGAAGGCTATGCTAACTATCGTCTCGGCAAATGAGAGCGTATTTTGTCAGTGAACCATCGCTAGCAAAGTCGGCTGTACAACTGGGGCGAGTGCAAGGAAGTCTCTCTAGACGTGCCGTGTGGCGGAGCTCGGTCTGCAATCACTGAAAGTGGCGACACGCGGGTCCGACGTATACTACCGGACCACGGCCGATTTAAAGGCTACCACCTAGCAAGTGTGATGTCAGGCGGTGACACTACATTCCTCCACCGCAAATCGGCGTACGGTTATGGCATAAGGCCTCCGCCCACCGTGGGGAGGACCCCGCGGTGACGTATGCGACGAGGTGGGGAGCCTAACAGCAGGCGAGGCTGTGCCACCCGCACCCTGCCATTCGGACCGCGGGGAGCTTGGAAACGCCTGAAAACCTGCTCCAGGGTGCACGCCAACATGCCGTGTATGCGCCCGTAGAAAGACAGGAGGGATGGAAGGGTCGACTTCCATCGCGCCGGGGCACCCGACGGGCGAAGACGACAGATGATCCGGTGCGGGCAAGAGTTCCATGTCGGAGGACAACTGGTCACGGGAAGCGATCGGCGGCGCGTGACCCAGGGAGGCGCCCGGCGGTTGCAGCGACGCGTCCACTGCGGGCGTCGGCGGCGGGAGAGCAGGCGGCGGTGGCGGTGGCGGCAGCGCGTCGCCATGGGGCAAAATGGAAGGCAGCTTCGGTAACACCTGGGGCTGAGGCGAGCCAGTAGACGGGTCTCAAGCGCGCTGACTGGACGGCACCGTTGCTGAAAGCAGACGGCCAGCGGCAGACCCCGTGCGACGACAGAGGCGCTGCTGGTTGAGATGCCGACGCACCTCACCAGACGCCCCCAAAACCAGATACATAGCGCTGCCGAGGCAGCGAAGAATGCGCCCTTCGAGCCAACGCCGTGAACCACGATAGTGGCGATAGTAAACAACGTCGCCTGGAGCAAAAGCAGGTGTCTGCCGCTGCACAGGAACCTGATGCGGCGCATGTAGCAAAGACATCAACGGTTCGATGATGACGACCGTGGAGCAACTCAGCCGGCGAGCGACCATCTCGGGGCTGAGAGCGATACGAGGACAAAAAGAGCAATAACGCGTACTCCCGCGAATGAGACTCTTTCAACTTCAACATCTGTGACTGGAAAGTCCTGACCAATCATTCAGCAGCACCGTTAGACTATGGTGAAAACGGCGCGGACGTCAGATGTTGAATACCATTGGCCTTGCAGAATGACTGAAATTCTGCGGACATGAATTGTGGGCCATTGTCGGAAACAGTAGTCTGTGGAAGAACTTCAATGCAATAGATAGCGGATAACGCTTCAATGGTGGCAGATGACGTCGTGGAAGACATCCGGACAACAAAAGGAAAATTACTGAATGAATCTACCACAACCAACCATCGAGCATTCCAGAATGGACCAGCAAAATTGACGTGTAAGCGTTGCCAAGGGGAAGTGGCTTTTGGCCATGCAAAGAATTTCTGCGGTGATGCTGATTGTTGTTCAGCGCACACCTTGGAAGAAGAGCACATATTCGTAATCGCGGCATCGATTACCAATCAAGTACAGTGCTGAGGAGCAACTTGTTTCGTTCCCACTATACCCCAATGTCCTTGGTGGAGAAACTGTAAGACAGAGGACTGTAACGAACGTGGTACCACGACCCTGGACTGATCATTATCAGAACGCAACAGCAAAACACCACGTCGTACAAAATGTCTCTCCTTGTGAGCAAAAAATCTACTAACGGGTCCCCGATCCGTGACTTTGACAAGGGCCGTTGCGTAGCAACAAAACGCAGAACGGAAGCAAGGACAAGGTCGGCAGCTGTGGCTGTAGCTACACGACGAAAATCAATCGGAAACGGTTCGATCACGTCATCGGTTTCCGCATCAAGGAACATGCAAGCAAGTTCGGAGGAATCGAATGCCCTATCCTCAGCAACAGACAAGCGGGACAACGCATCGGCGTTTCCGTGCTTCGCAGTGGACCGATACAAGATATAGTAGCGGTACTGCGAGAGGAAAATAGACCAGCGAATGAATTTCTGCGCTGTACGTGGAGGTAAAGGCTTGGTCGGATGAAAAAGCGATGTAAAAGGTTTGTGGTCTGTGATTATGGTAAAGTGACGAACATAAAAGAAATCATGGAACTTTGTAACACCAAATACGAGAGCCAATGCTTCTTTCTCGATCTGTGACTAATTTCTTTGCGTAGACGAGAGCAATTTGGACGCAAAGGCAATAGGGCTTTCGTGCGATCCATCTTTGTGTGCAAGCACAGCACCGATCCCGAAATCCGATGCATCCACCATCAACAAGAGGGGCTTTTGGGGATCGAATGGCGTAAGGCAAGTATTAGAAAGCAACGCCGATTTCAACCGGCGGAAGGCGCGTTCGCATTCCGTCGTCCAGACGAACGGAACACCCTTACGACGTAAGCGATGAAGCGGAGCTGAAATGGAAGAGGCATGCGGCACAGAGTGGGCGTAGTAATTTATTTTTCCAAGCACACTCTGTAGCTGCTTCAAATTCTGCGGCGAAGGCAAGCCTTGTATGACACGAATGTGCGTGGGACTGGGATGTATGACTTGGGCATTGAGTACATGTCCCAAGTATGGCAAGTCCCGAGCAAAAAACACACATTTGCCCTTCCGCAAGCGCAGACCATTTTGTCGCAAGACCTGAAATAATGTTCTGAGATTGGCTAAATGTTCTTCTTCCGTCTTTCCAGAGATCACAATATCGTCCAGATAATTTGCTGCAGTAGGGACCGATGCACAAACAGTTTGTAGATATTGCTGGAACAATGCAGGGGCGGATGCACACCCGAATGGCAGTCGTTTGAATTGATACAACCCAAGATGCGTGTTAACCACCAAAACGCGCTGGGATTCTTTATCCACCGGTATTTGCAAGTACGCATCTGCGTGGTCCAACTTCGAAAAATATTTCCCCGGGCACAGTTTGTCAAAAAGATCTTCCGGGCGGGGTAAAGCAAAAGTCGCAATCACTAGTTGTGGATTCACTGTTGCCTTTAAGTCCACACAATGTTTCAACTATCCGGAAGGTTTTGGCAAAATTACTAAGGGTGATGCCCAGAGAGAAGCCTGCACACGTTCAATTACACCTTGTGATTCCAAATCGTGTAATGTTTTTGCGACCTCATCACGTAATGCGTGGGGAACATTGCGCGCTTTGAAAAATTTCGGTTGCGCGTTTACTTTCAGTTCCAAATGTGCTTTATAGTTCTTAGCGCAACCGAGGCCCGGTGGAAAAATGTCTGCAAATTTTCCACATAGACGAGGAACACTGTCTGAAGGCACAGTCGGGTTCACTGAGAGGACCTGATTTACTATAGACAAGTTAAACAACTGAAATAAATCGAAACCAAACAAGTTCACTGCAGAAGAAGAACGAAGGACGTAAAATGACACAAGTTGTGTTTGTCCTTTGTATGTTGCAAGAAGGCTGCACTGTCCTAACACAGGGATATCTTGACCTGAGTAACTAATTAACTTAATATTTGCGGCACGCAACGGAGGTGTGCCCAGCAATTTGTAAGTGTCTTGATTGATCGGTGAAATTGCAGCTCCGGTATCGAGCTCGAATGGTATCACTTTGCCGATAATGTCCAAGTCCACAAAAAGTTTATTGTCCTGCTGACGACAAGAGCGACTGTTTCGTGCAACGTGAACTGACACTGGTACATAATCACTTGCGACCTGACGGGAGTTCCGGCGATGTCGACGCACACTATTTTTGGGACGAACACAGTCACTGTTAGAGAGAGTGGCACTGCGAGGAGTGGAATGAACTACATGAATTTCCATGGGCGAAGTTTCGCGAGCCTGAGTATCCTTGAATCGATTCCGATTCCGGCGCGAAGCAAAGGGCCTGGAACGGTTTTGAGCTTGCGATCTGAGCTTCTTGTGGCAAACACTCTGAACATGTCCTTCTTTATTGCAATAAAAGCAAATAGCATGGCGTAACGGGCAATTCTTACGCGAATGTTTAGTAGCACACCGCGGGCATGATTTGATCACTGCATTAGCTTGCTGGCGCGGCACACGTGGCTGAGAGCCTGGCGGCAGCGGCGCGGCCGGGCGCGAGGACTGTTTACTACTGTTCCGTGCAGCTCGTCCGGCGGGCATGTTAACCTGACACACTGCTGGCGAAGATTCAAATGATTCCTGAGCAAAGTCATGTGTGTCCTGACGATCCAATATGTCCATCACTTGTTGAAGGGAGGGATTTACAAGTTTCAAAATCTGTTCCCGTATACGAACATCAGAAACATTCTGTGCAATTGCATCACGTACCATAGTATCTGAATAAGGGAGTCCACATTGACACTCAAAAGCACAATACCTAGTAAGGCCTTGCAAGGTTGCAACCCACTCCAGATTAGTCTGACCTGCCGTACGTTTTGTACGAAAGAAGGTATACCTTTTCCCAACTACATTGACTGATTCTTTGACATATGCATCTAATGCGGACAAAATTTCTTCGTAGGACAGAGTTGCTACGTCGCGTTGGGGAAATAATGTGACTATCACACGGTACGTTTGTACCCCGACGGATGAAAGGAGAAAAGGCTGCAGCTCGTTACCTTGAATTCTGTTGGCGGCGAGATGGAATCCAAATTGGCGTGACCAATCCGTCCAGCTTTCCAGAGCAACATCAAAAGGTCGAAAAGTTGGTGCAACAGCGTGTTGTGGCTGCGTTAGCGGTGGAGCGGCTGACGCCGCATCGTTTTGCAATGCACGTTGACCCTGGAGGAGGTGTCCAGGGCATCCAGTAATGCCTGCGTCTTCTGATTCTGTAAGCGATAAAATTCGGGCAGTGCATCTGGAGATTGTGGCGAAGCCATTACACAAGGAAAGTAGGGCAATATCGATAAGAACGCGGTTTTGCCTCGTCGCCAATGTTGTGGTTGGCAGGAGAGCCAACACCGTGTTACTAGAGGAGGCCGAAAGACACGCGTTTTAGGTCACGCAGGCTGGCGTGAGGTCTGGAACAGGACAAGGGAATTAGAATTTAGGAAAACGGACGCAGCTGGTGGAATACGTAACTTTAATCCATTAATGACGAACGTCGGTCTTGACGGTACATGATTCAATATCAGAAATAACTGATAATGGCGCTTTGCTAGGTCGTAGCAAATAACGTAGATGAAGGCTATGCTAACTATCGTCTCGGCAAATGAGAGCGTATTTTGTCAGTGAACCATCGCTAGCAAAGTCGGCTGTACAATTGGGGTGAGTGCAAAGAAGTCTCTCTAGATACAACTGGGGCGAGTGCTAAGAAGTCTCTCTAGACGTGCCGTGTGGCGGCACTCGGTGTGCAATCACTGATAGTGGCGACACGCGGGTACAACGTCTACTAGCGGACCGCGGCCGATTTAAAGGCTACCACCTAGCAAGTGTGGTGTCTGGCGGTGACACCACAAATTCCACTATCTAGGCAGTAAAATAAGCGGTCTGGCGGGGCATGAGGACATCGGAACCCGGCTAGCACTGGCAAAAAGTACTTTCCTGGCCAGAACTGCAAATATCAAACTAGACCTTAATTTGAGGAGGAAATTTCTGAGAACGTGCGTTTGGAGCACAGCACTGTATGGTAGTGAAACATGGACAGTGGGAAAACCGGAACAGTAGAGAATGGAAGCATTCGAGGCGTGATGGTAAAGACGAGTGTTGAAAATTGTGTGGACTGAGAAGGTAAGGAGGAAAGAGGTTCTGCGCAGGGTATGAGAGGAAAGAAATATGTGGAAAACACTGAAAAAGAGAAGGGGCGGGATGACAGGACATCTGTTAAGACATGAGGAAATGACTTCAATGGTACTAGAGAGAGCTGTAGACGGTGAAATCCGTAGAGAAAGACAGAGATTGGAATACATCCAGCAAATAATTGAAGACGTTTGCTGCAGGTGCTACTCTCAGATGAAGAGGTTGGCATAGAAAAGGAATTCATGGCTGACCGAATCAAACCAATCAGAAGACTGGCGTCTTAAAAAAATTGTTAAAAAAATTATTTATTTAGAATTAGTGTACGTTTTCGTTATTGTTTTTTTCAGTGTAGAGTCATTGCACATGCGTTTACCGATATTTGTTCATGCAAATGTAAATTTTGAATGAATGTCCCCAAATATGTGATACTGTACTAGTAAATAGAATGAAGAGGCAAACAAGCTGCAATAGGGACGCGTATTCAAATACAGAGATATGTAAACAGCCAGAATACGGCGTTGCGGTTGGCAACGTCTACGTAAGACAACAAGTGTCTGGCGCAGTTGATAGATCGGTTATTGCTGCTACAATGGCATGTTATCAAGATTTAATTGGGTTTGAACGTGGTGTTAGAGTCGACGCACGAGCGATGGGACAGAACATCCTTGTGGTAGCGCTAAGGGGGAATTTTCCGGTACGACCATTTCAAGAGTGTACCGTGAAAATCAGGAATCAGGTAACACATCAAATTTCCGACATCGCTGTGCCGGAAAAAGATCCTGCATGGTGGGATACGACGATGACTGAAGAGAGTAGTTTAATATGACTGAAGTGCAACATTCCGCTAACTGCTGCAGGTTTCAATCATGCGCCATCAACAAGTGTCAGCGTGCGAACTTATTCATCAAAACAAAATCGAAATGGGTTTTTGGAGCCGTAAGCCGACTTGTATACCCTTGTTGGCTGCACGACACAAAGCTTTACGCCTCGCCTGGGCACGTCAACTCCGACATTGGACTGTTGATGACTGGAAACATGTTGTCTGGACGAACGAATCGAGCGGATGGACATGTACGGGTATGGACACAACCTCATGACTCCATGGACGTTGCATGTCAGCAGGGGTCTGTTCAAGTTGGTGGAAGCTCTGTAATGGTGTTGGGATTGTGCAGTTGGAGTGACATGGGACTCCCAATATGTCTAGATACAACTCTTACAGGTGACACGTACGTCAGCATCCCCTCTGATCTCTTGCAGCCATTCATGTCCATTGGGCCTTCGCGGACTTGTGCAATTCCAGGAGGACAATGCTACACCCCACACATCCATAATAGCTGTATGGTGGGTCCAGGAACAATCGTCCAAGTTAAAACACCTTCGCTGACCAACAAACTCCCCAGAAACGAACATTATTGAGCATATCTGTGATGCGTTGCAACGTGCTGTTAAGAAGTGATCTGCGACCCCTCGTACTCTTACGTATTTATGGACAGCCCAGAAGCATTCTTAGTGTCGATGCCATCCAGCACTACTTCGGACATTAGTCTAGTCCATGCCACTTCGTGTTGCAGCACTTTTGCGCTCTCGCGGTGGCCATACACGATATTAAGCAGTTTCTTTGGCTCATCAGGGCGCGTTATCGTGACTGCCCTTTTCTACAACGTGAATACAAGTTTCGTAATACGTGTAATCAGATATTATGCGAGCTAGATCAAAGTTCATATCTGTAGTTTGTAATCGATTTAGGGAGAAAGAAGGTAGGTGAAAGTGAGTTTAAGATGAACAGAAATTGCGGGAGACACGTTAGGTAAGAAACAGTTCTTGCTATTTGGAAGGATACAATATCTTGATGCTATATTTAGACAATAACGTTTGGAGAAGAGTGCGGAAGGAAATACTGAAACGCGAAAAAGATGGTGGCATGGCAGTAGGCCCTGGTGGATTTTTCGTTGGAAAATTGCTATGTAGATTATTCAAATACTGTGGAGGTGTTTCGAGGAAGACGAGGAGCCGATTCGGAGACGGAAGACACAGCAGAGTTAGTTTTGTGATGAAGTTTCGCAAGAGAATAGAGAAGAACATATCAAGAATAGTTTAATGGGAGGCGACAGCTTCATCGAGTTTGAAGAATTTTGAGTAACTCTTAGGACTGTCATTAAAGACTTATGGGCGAGAGAGACGCAAGAAGATTGTAATGACGAGAGCAGTCGCAAGTAATATTTTATTTGTCAGCTATTTGGAAGGTCTACGCAGACTGCGTCGTGCAGACGAACTGTTGAGCAGTGAATTAATAGTGACTGTTACGTGGGATTTCATGCATGGCAGACAAGTCTGAACTTTTTAACTGTTTATGACGGACTAGTGCGTATCCTGTAGATAACGAAAGTCTGAAATAAATAACTATTCCGCTTGTAACATGTATCAAACGTGTGGATGCTTGTCGTTTAAAAATAAATTATGTCTTACTCTAAATAATCTTCCTAAATTCCCTCAAGAACTACCCAATGACCTGCTAAACTTATTTACTGATTATCTGTCGGCTTAATTTGAACTGGAGACGCCGGAATTTGTAGAGAGGGCAGCGCACACGGACGAGAAGTGTCACTTATACCCACAGCAACATTCTTAGTTCCACAGTCAGAGGTACGAGAATCTCAGAAATACATCTGCCACAGCAGCCGGAAAGCAATAACAGAAGCATATTTGCTACAACTCCGATGTCGTGATCATCATTAAATCTGTTTAAAGAAGTAAATTAAGTGAACTACGAAATTTTCATACGTAGTAAGAAAAGACATAACAAAGTAATTTAAGCTCGGAATGCTAAACTTTAAAAACAGACTCGTGTTAACAGTAGTTAGTCCCTTCTTACTAGAACACACAGTCAGTGTAATTTGCTTTGCTGTGAGCTACCATATTTCAGAGTACGCGTATACAGATAAATTCATTTTACTTTTGAGAAGTTTTGACATTTTACATCACTGATCCATGTCACAGGAGAACTAGTAACGCTACCGTTTGATGATTAAATTTTGGTGTCACATTAACATTGGCTACGCAGTGTACAAAAGAAAAACACCTCTAATATCAGAAATTCGTATGTGACATCAGCGCTTGAAATTCAGACGCGGATCACAACATAATAAATACTCACATTAGCGGCAGCTTATAATAGAGTATTACTGATATTGAAACTTTTGAAAGACGTATGTAAATTTGTGGCGTTGCGTCTCTGGAAAACAGAACTCTGACTGAAAAGAAAAGAAAATTAATTAAGCTTTCTAAAAATCATGTAATAATCAATTCTCAGGTATCTGGCGGCGAGTTTAAAACTATTCTCTAACAACTCCCTAACAACTGTTCTGCAATGCTCCTGTACGCAGTGTTCACCTTGTATGGACACACAGTAATTATTGCAAGAACTACTGCCATTTTTATAGATAAATTGATTGAAGAGGAGAATTTTCGTCAACTATCCTTAAGCAGTGTAAAAAAATGAAAAAAATAAAAATTTTGATTTACTATATTCGGAAAATACACTGAAGAGCCAAAGAAACTGGTTCCCCTGCCTAACATCGTGTAGGGACCCCGCGAGCACGGAAGTGGAGCAAAACGACGTGGCATGGACTCTACTGCTGTCTGAAGTAGTGCTGGAGGGAACTGACACCATTAATCCTGCAGGGCTGTCCATAAATCTGTAAGGGCACGAGGTGATGGAGATTCTTCTGAACAGCAGGTTGCAAGGTATCCTAGGTATGCTCAATAATTTTCATGTCTGGAGAGTTTAGTGGCCATCGGAAGTGTTTAAACCTGGAAGACTGTTTCTTCATTGAAATCTCCAGCAATTGGCTCAAGTGCTGCACTTGTGTCACGCTGAACGATTCTCTTCAGTCTTCGTTGGTCCCGTTCTTGTGGAATTTTTTTCTCGCCGCAGCTATGTTGGAGATTAGATGTTTTACCGAATTCAGGATATTCACGGTACACTCGTGAACTGGTTGCACGGGAAAATCCCCAGTTTCATTGCTACCTAGGAGGTGCTGTGTCCCATCGCTCATGCACAGACAATATCACCACGTTCAAACTTGATAACCTGCAATTGTAGCAGCAGTAACCGATCTACTGTATCAGATACTTGTTGTCTTACTTAGATGCTGCTGACCACAGCTCCGTATTCTGCCTCTTTAGATATCCTGTATTTTAATACGCATGCCTATACACGTTTCTTTGGCGCTTCAGTGAAGATTATGTAAACACTGACCAACTTCACATTATTCCAAAATGTCTATACTCAATGAACACTTCTCTCGCCACAACAAGGATACGAATATTATTTTCCATGTGTGCGTACGAAAATCTGACAAAATCCCTCGAGTTTGGAAGCCAGCAATAACAGAGGACAGTAGAAACGAAAAGACCAAAAATCCTCAATTACAACCAAAGTGTTCCACGGCGATACTAGCACGATCACGGCCTTCCATGTCGCGCAGCTTCTCTCCATCGCAGGCGTCGGATCACTTCAGACTCCTCAGCAACAGTTCGCTAGCTACTAATGGCGATAATATCCCAGACTCAGAGATTGTCTACGCATGCCACATCAGAATCATTGGCCCAGTTTTCAAAGAAGTATCAACCAGCTATTTTCATTATTATTCTACAATTATGTTTAGTAAGTATGGAATGATAGTGGGGGTATTGTTTATGTACAAACTGTGAGACGGTACTGTATCAGAGAAGTTGGTGTATCAGTTTAAACAGTTGTCAGTTAGAAGTGCATGCGAAAACTGGAATCATTGTTCTAACGGCGTCCAAATAAATTCTAGAGACAACAGAGCAATTACGTTTTGTTAAAATAAGGGGTAGTGAAATTTGGGTACTCTAGAGAGCCACAGTAGTTGAAAGCAAAGGAAATAGCTCACTGACACAGATTAATTATTATTGTTTAAGTACGTATTATTATTTAATATCTTATTATTTAATATATGATTTCGCAAGTGTGTCCAGGCGTTTTCGAAGTATACCTCATTCTCTTCGGCTATTACTACCTGAAATATATTACTAACTTAACGAGTCTTTCAGCTCTCTCACTGGTACTAAGAGGTCCGTATTCTCCAGTAACTGTTTCTTCCTTCCCTAACCATCGCATTTCAACCTCCTTGATTACTGGACTGTCATATCCCTTTACATATTGAATTACCAGTTCAACATCCTCATTAACTTTTTCCATCTTCTGCTTGTGAAATTTACATGTATACGCAAAACATTTTTATTGATCGTTCTCTTTTTTGCTGGCTATTCTGCTGACCCTACCACTGAATGGTTCAATGAACTCTGGCCCTCCAATATAACCACAATTATTTCTAATTCCATTATACCATTTTCTGTTGGTGTTGATACTACTCTGACTTCGTCTGACCAGAAGTTCTTCTCTTTCTTTCGTTTCACCTCACTGCTTCCCACCATGTGGTCCTACCACACTTAAATCAGTGACGCAGCGCTTCGATTATTCAGTCTTGTTGTCATGGTTAACTCGCCCTCTACAATCACGTCTCGCTGATCCGAAAGGGGGACTAATTCGTAATCTGTTTCCGTCACTAACTATTACTGGCCGAGTGTATTGTGACTAAATACGCGCCGGCCGCGGTGGCCGTGCGATTCTAGGCGCTCCAGTCCGGCGCCGCGCTGCTGCTACGGTCGCAGGTTCGAATCCTACCTAGGGCATGGATGTGTGTGTTGTCCTTAGGTTAGTTAGATTTAAGAGGTTCTAAGTTCTAGGGGACTAATGACCACAGCAGTCCCATAGTGCTCAAAGCCAGTTGAACCATTTTTGAACTAATTATGCAGGGGTCCCCATTGTCTGCTGCGTCTCCGTTCTGTTGATCATTGCTGATTCTTCCGAATTTCGGGTGTAGATCCTGCCCCAACTGCAAGAATTTGCCTGAAACACTGTCCGCACCTCTATACTTGTTTTTATTATAAATTTAAGCTGTCTATGGCTCTTACGTGATTTAATACAACATTATAGTGGTATCTCGCGTCTTAGCTTCCAAAGTGTCAATTCTTTCCAATTTTTCGCCTGCAAATTTCTCTCTGACGTAAATTCCTAGCTGCCCCTTCCCTTGTATTCAGTCCACCATCTTCGTAGACCATGTGTCGTCACCCAAAAGACGTACATGTCCATACTATATCAGTCTTTTTGCATCGATTGTATCCACCACGGTGTTGCCCAGGTTTGTTCTCTTAGCTACTTAATGTACAATACTATTCTGCACTGTCATCTGATAACATCATTTCCTAAATTCCATCCCACTGAAAAAATACTCGTTTTAACCTTTCCATTTATTTGCCATACGTTGTTACATTTTGTACAATACTTTTAAATATTCTAATTTTCGTTTATGACCTAGTATCTGTGATCTGTGATCCATTGTTTGGCTGCTTGTCTATCTCGGACAATATGTTCTTCATTTCGCATCTACTGTACCTGCCTTTGCTAATAATGACTCCAAAGTCCGCAAACCTTCCTATTCCGAAATCTGACGTGAAGCATTGAGCTAGTAATCAAATCCTCCGTTTTCTCTAGATAAACGGTTAAGCTCCGCTTCTGGTATTCTCTGTGCAATTTTGGAACATGTAGTAGACTTAGAGAAAGCTTTCGACAATGTTGACTTTAATACTCTGTTTCACATTCTGAAGGTGGCATGGGTAAAATACAGGGATCTAAAGGCTGTTTACAATTTGTACAGAAACCAGATGGCAGTTATAAGAGTCGAGGGACATGAAAGGGAGGCAGTGTTTAGGAAGTGAGTGAGGCAGGGTTGTAGCCTATCTTCGATGTTATTCAATCTGTTTATTGACCAAGCAGTAAAGGAAATAAAAGAAAAATTCTGAGTAGTAATTAAAATCCATGGAGCAGAAATTAAAACTTTGAGCTTCGCATATGACATTATAATTCTGTCAGAGACAGCAAAGGACCTGGAAGAGCAGCTGAACGGAATGGACTGTGTCTTGAAAGGAGGATATAAGATGAACATCAACAAAAGTAAAACGAGGATAATGGAATGTAGTCGAATTAAGTCGGGTTATGCTGAGGGAATTAGATTAGGAAATGAGACACTTAAAGTAGTAAAGGAGTTTTGCTATTTGGGGACGAAATAACTGATGATGGTCGAAGTAGAGAGGATATAAAAAGTAGACTGGCAATGGCAAGGAAAGCATTTCTCAAGAAGAGAAATTTGTTGATATCGAGTATAGATTTAAGTGTCAGGAAGTCGTTTCTGAAAGTATTTGTATGGAATGTAGCCATGTATGGAAGTGAAGCGTCGACGGTAAATAGTTCAGACTAGAAGAGAATTGAAGCTTCCGAAATTTGGTGCTACAGAAGAATGCTGAAGGTTAGATGGGAAGGTCACATAACGAATGAGGACGTTTTGAACAGAATTGGGGAGAAGAGAAATTTGTGGCACAACGTAACTAGAAAAAATCGTAGAGGGAGACCAAGAGATGAATCAACTAAACAGATTCAGAAGAATGTAGGTTGCTGTAGGTACTGGGAGATGAAGAAACTTGCACAGGATAGAATAGCATGGATAGCTGCATCAAACCAGTCTCTGGATTGAAGACAACAACAGTCCATGTCATCATCATGCTCTGCAAAAATCTCTTGCTTATCAGCAAAATTCAAATTGAACAGCATTTCATAATTTATAGACAAATTAACACTATGACACGAACATTTTCATAACCTTTAGGTACAATTCAAGTACACGGTAAATAATTTACATTCTACAGCCCATCCTTTTCGTAAGTTTTTTCTCACTTGAATATCTCTGGAAACTTCTGTACCTACGTTACATCTTCAAGTCCTGCCTCAGTATAAAACTCTAAATGCCTGAACGTGTAAGAGACTCAGTCCATTCTCTATCATCGTAGAATGCAATTTACAAAGGGGAACTGTATCATTGATGTTCTTAACATTAGTGAAAAACATATGGTTCTCTAAAGTACTAGCCAGTTATTTTCCGACGAGCGGTCTTAGGCAAAACATTTAGTCTGCATATCACCTTCCGAAATGGAACTCATTCTGTTCTTCTTAATCTATAACCAGTGATTCGATTTTAGCGTTTTTGTAATTTACCTGTATAACTCTTAGACAGGATTTGTACCCTCGTGCCACTATAATTTAAAGATTCTTTCCTGCCACCCTTATTATGAACATAGGATATGAACGATGTTTTGCATTCCTATTGTAACTGTTGTCTTCTTCATTAGAAGCATCCAAGAAAAAACCCCTGATCGCAACTTTTGCAAAGAATTGCGGACAATTTTCGGTAAATAAGTTTCTGTAATTCTTCTTCAGTTACTCCAGTGGATGTAAGGTAACTGGTATCTTTAATCTTCAGTTACATCGCACAGCTTTTTGATTTATCCATGTTTCGCTTCTTCGTCCACCTCCAATATATTGTACAGTGTATCTGCATCTCTTATACCATACTTATTTCTCAGCACTTCTTACTGTTTTCTTGAGCCCTGTTCTACATTTTGCCGGCAGCGGTGGCCGAGCGGTTCTAGGCGCTTCAGTCTGGCACCACGTGACTGATACGGTCGCAGGTTCAAATCCTGCCTCGGGCATGGATGTGTATGATGTCCTTAGGTTAGCTAGGTTTAAGTAGTTCTAAGCTATAGGGGACTGATGTCCTCAGATGTTAAGTCCCATAGTACTCACAGCCATTTTTTGTTCTACATTTTACTACTGTTTCCTTTGTTCTTTGTCGTTAATTATATACTGTATTCTGTCTTCCTTTTATTTCAGTTTCTAAGTGTTCTCAAAACACCATTCACTTCTCTGAACTCCTGAAACGCCTGCAATATTCGGGCAAATTTGTTTGTTACATCCCCTGCGAATCTAACATCTTGCTATGTATTACTTCCAGAAGTTTGTATCCAAACTTCTAAGGCTCTACTTCACTTTTCGTACCTCGTCATCATCTCATAAAGTCTGATTTATAAAAGACTTTACTACTGGGAAAAATATTTTCAGTTTCAGGAGTCCTGTATCACATTTTGCCACTCTACACAATCTAATGCCGGAAAAACATTGCCACTTGTTTCAGTATGCTTATAAGGTGATCAGTTCTAGATTTTCTTTGGAGTGGCGATGTAAACTGCTTAAAATAAATATATAAACCCTTAGTGAATTTTTCTGAGATGTTTATAGATCGTTCAACATTATAATCACAATGATTTTTCCCCGCAGTCACCAAGTACATCAGTCTTGACCCAGAATAACCATTAAAATTGCCTAAACGAATTATGTCTTCCTCGCTGATGTTACTGTCCACTACTAAGGTTAGTTTCTCGCCATGCTCATTCTTGGCGTTAACACTTACATCTGTTGGAGCGTACACTCCAATTAAAACCAGTCGTACCCTTTTACTTCAAGCGCTACTTTTATAATATGTTCATCTACTGCATCTTACTCCTCAGTGATTTTATCTGAATTTCGGAGCTGGGTAATCTTCCTGCCTAGCCACATCTCAACCTTTATCAGAGGTATTGTACCAAAGATGTGGCAAAGGCATAAGATAACCAGTGATTGCAGAGTTAGTACTAACTCTCTGTGCCTGTTTTTTTCTTTATTGGAATTCTATATCTGGACGTGTAAAAGGCAGGCGCTAGGCCCCGGGGCAGAAGAACACTAGGCAGCAGAGGATGGCGCCGGGCTTACTCTCTTGGGATGCAACCAGCTACGTCATTTTCATAACTCGGCCATGAACTCAGAAAATGGAGAAAGTGGCAGGGCAGGCTTTGTCTAGGTGTATACCCAGTTGCCATATCTCACTCCCTCTCTCCCTAGAACAGTACGGTAGGATGGAGTTAAGGTGGTGAAAACGAGCAACCCTCCCCCTCCCCTCTGTCTGTGACAGCGCAGCCTGCGGACAACATAGAGCATCTGCAGGGGGATTAGAAATACATCAAATGGTTCAAATGGCTCGAAGCAATATGGGACCTAACATCTGAGGTCATCAGTCCCCTAGACTTAGAACTACTTAAAACTAACTAACCTAAGGACACCACACACATCCATGCCCGAGGAAGGATTCGAAACTGCGACCGTAGCAGCAGTGCAAGTCCGGACTGAAGCGCCTATAACCGCTCGGCCCCAGCGGTCGGCAGAAATAAATCCTGATGGCGTGGTGGAATTAACAGAAATGCTACTTTAGCCGTAGGCTTAGCATGTAGATAATAGAAATGTGACCAAAAACCACAATCAACGGTACCTTTGTTGCGGGGCGGGTGACTATCCCAGCCTACGCTAAAGAAGCAGAACCTATTTTCGCTTTCTGTTTTCGCACAGTGGTGAGATCTTGCCTGTAGAAAGAGCACGCCGTATTTCCAGTGGTAGGTGGGTTGTAACGTCCGTCTGCTCTTCCATTTCTTGTGCAGAGTTGGGGTCGAGGAAGTCGATTGGGAGAGGAATCTTTACGGAACGAATGGGGTAGTGTCAGAGATTTTGCTGTGTTATAGCGTTGGCCGATATTTGCGGCAAATAGGGAGATTGGTTAGAAAATATGAGGCGCAGGAGAGGCTGCAGCCCACTGCAGAGAAGTGAGACCTTTTATTCACATACTGCCAGATAGAGTATTTGGAATCACGCTGGCGGGCAGGTAATTTCGGAAACTTACAATCGAAAGGGCGAATAACAAAAGAAGTACATATTTGCGACATCAGACAACCGATTAAGCCACACCAGGAGTCAGTGGACATCAGTGAAGAGCACATACAATGGGCAGTGATGCAGAGCCACCCCGAGTTACTATAGTTTGACACTAGACAGCACAACTTGCGGTAAGATCACAATGATGCAGCGGCATGCCAGGGACGGGTTGACTGGATGGTTTCGGGAGAAAAGGGAACAAACTGCGTGGTCATCAGTCACTTTTTCCTCATTACAACAGTTCTCGAGGTAAAAACAGTCCCGAAGTTCGGGGAAGGTAAAAAGCACGAAACTAACTTCAATACACACTGAAAGCCAAAACGACAGAAACTAACACAAAGGAAAAATCTAGAGTAAAAGGAAAAAAAGCAGTGGAAGGCATTAAAATAATATAGCAAATGGCATGGGCTGGCTGATCGCATTATTAGAAAAGGATGAGCCAGCCATTCTGCAACACACAAAAATCTCCTGCGTGATAGACAACACACATAGGCGAGAGGTTAACACCAAAGCAACCAAAATGTGCAGAAAGAGTGGCGAAGAGATGAAATAGTGGCAGCATGGAGGCCTGGGAGAGAAGTCCAGGCACTCACCCTTATATTCTTTGATAAAAACACCTCTCACGGATACAAGGCGCAGCTAAATCAGTCGTTGAGGCATCGCCGCCCAACACTATAGGTAGAGTGCTGGGGAGGTTAAAAGTCTGCCGCAGAGCGGCTATAGCAGGGCAGTCCCACAAAATGTGCACGGCTGTCATACTGGAACCACAGCGACACCGAGGTGGGTCCTCAAGATGGAGGAGATGACCGTGAGTTAGCTGAGTGTGGCCAGTGTGGAGCCAGCATAGGACAATGGAGTCCCTGCGAGTGACTTGCATAGATGACTGCCACACATTCATCGTCTCCTTGACTACAAGGACTTTATTTGGTATACTGAGGGTGCGCCTTTCAGTATTCCAGATCACTAAGACTTTACGGTGGAAGACCGATAGAAGATCAGTCTGTGGCACACCAATCTTCAGAGATGGTTTACCAGTAGCCTGATGGCCAGGCTGTCAGCAACTTCATCACCCAGTATCCCGACATGCCCTGGTGTCCAAATGAAGGTCACTGAACATCCACGGCTGCCAAGGTTATGAATAGGCTGCTTAAGGGGACCACAACGTGGTTCAGGTCGAAAAAAATCGATTTTCGGTTTTCATCATATTTCGATAGATGAAGGTCTTTTTTAAGTACTGTGAAAAGGAGTTTGCTAAATTTTTTTTAGAGCATTTAAAGAGCATTTTCCTGTCCCATGTGTTTATATGCCAGGTCCACTTTTCTGTCACCCACTTTTCGGCATACATTTTAGACCTTTACATCCCCTACATATTACGTTAGGGATTTTGTTTTTACTCCAGAGTGTGTTGGCTATCCGTGGAATGCAACAGTCGGTATTCTTTTGTTTCTGCTGTTTGTAAACAACACGTTTCCCAACACGCAGTTAGTCTTGTTCAAGTGTGATTGCGAGTAGTTGTTATACTTACGTTTGCAGTGCTTCTTTGTGTGTGTTTTGTTGTGCTTATTGAAGATGACGAAAAGTAAAGGCATTTTCAAGAAACAACAATTTAGAGGAAACAATTGGGAAAGCTTTCTGTACAAGGGGTTATGTCTTCTGGCAACGATGTTTCTTATTGTAATTCTTCAACATGTGCATCATCAAAGAAGCTCTCACCATTTCAAGAGAGTTAGAATGAATTTAGTGTATGTGACAAGGGGTGCATCAACGTTATTATATATTTGAGAATACTATCACATACAAATTCTAAGTTTGTTCAATGTGGAAAGTGTGAAAATTTGTGAGAGTACCAGAGGGAGAAAAGGCCTAGCAACAGCTTTGGATTTAATTCGCACTAAATGCTCAGCTGTGATTTCATTTAAGACTTCTTTAAAACCAGACGCAAGCGGCCCATATGAAATCAATACTAGATTAGTTTATGCCCTACGATCAATTGGCAAGGGCATGGCTGCAGGGAAAACATTTTGCTCAGTGATGAATTTACATCAACCACCAAATAAATTTGGAAAACTGACTGCAGTATTAGGGAAAGCTGTATGTGAGGTCAGTGAGGAGAGTTTGAAACTGGTTGCTAGGGAAGCAGTGGAAGAAAATGATGGATGTTCAGATATTGCAGTTGCACTTGATGGAAGTTGGCAGAAAAGAGTACATACTTCTCTGAATGGAGTAGTGCCTGCCACTGGTAAAGTATTAGATGTGGAGATAATGTCTAAATATTGCAAATGTTGTAAAGTCAATGAAAATAGAGGATACAACTGTGTGGTTAATTTTAGAGGAACAAGTGGTTGTCTGGAAGTTGATGGAGTACAACAAATATTTCGTCGTTCCATAGAAACAAAAGGCGTGTGGTACATCAAATATTCGGGTGATGGTGACAGGCAAACAACAATGTGGAGAACTCTAAGCTATATGGAGATGCCATTATTAGCAAAATAGAATGTGTAGGCCATGTTAAAAAACGTTTGGCAACACGTATGAGAGGAAGAAAATTGGAAGATGGAAAATAGTTGACCAGACAGGGTCGGTTAACTAAAACTGAAATAGAAAACTTGCAGGTGAAATATGGGCAGGCAATTAGGAGACATAAAGAAAATCTGGAGGCAATGAAGAGAGATGTTTCGGCCATATTCCTCCATAAGTCCTTTACTGATGATAATCCAGGATTGTGTCCATCAGCAGAAAATTCGTGGTGCAAATACAATAGGGTTCAGGCAACTGGAGAATCTTATTCTCACCAGAATTCTCTTCCTGCTGCTGTTATTAAAGCAATTAAACCTATTTTCAGAGACTTGGCTCATCCTGACCTTCTAAGGGAATGTCTGTATGGGCAGACACAGAACCCAAATGCATGTTTCAACACCATAATTTGGAACTGCGTTCCTAAAACTGCATTGTAGGAATGCATACAATGGAACTAGGAGTTTCTTGTTACACCTACAGGGGTCTGATAGCTGTAAAGTTGTTTGGGTGTTGTCCAATCCTGGGAACTAGAGGTTCGCATTCCAGCGGTGCAGACATAGCATTCCCCACACTCCTGCTTCCGTCCTTTGATGAGCAGACGGATCTCGGCACGCAGCCATTTGAAGGCAATGAGGTTCTCCAGGACAGTTGGTGCTTATGACGTAGGGAGGCCCTCCTACGGTCTCTAATGGCCACAGCGATTTCTTGCGACCACCAAAGCACTGACTTCCCCGCAGGCAACCTGAGGAACAAGGGACTGCCGATTCAATGGCGGATGCAATGGTCTTAGTAATGGTGTGGATCACCTTATCGATGTTGCATGCAACAAAAATTCCGCCGTCATAGCAGAGTGAAATCGTCCCAGTCAGCCTTGGAAAGAACCCATCTTAGCAAGTGTTCAAATGTGGGACTCTGGGGGTGGGTCAGGATGAGTGGAAAGTCGTCACTACCATCAAGCTATCATGAGCTCTCCAGTGGATAGACAGCAGATGGCCAGAACTGCAGGCTGAGAGATCTATGTCTGCCAATGTGCCATGTGCCGCACTGAAATGTGTGGCGGAACCTGTATTTAGGAGGCAAAGCCGAGACGAGTTAGTTGGCAATCAACATGGCCAATAACATTGGTCCAATCCCGAAAACGGTTATCGGCTTTAAAATTACTCAGAAGTAGAAAATATTAGGGTAGTTGGGAAATTAGTGCAGCCAGTACATGAGGCAGCGTTTCACTATCTGAAGCGAGGTAGATGTTACCAATGGTAGCTTGCTGCATTGTCCTCACCATGACAGGAACAGCTTCTAAAGGTGTTTGAAGGGCACAGCTTCGCTACAGACAGAGGTAAGTACATAGTAACAAACTACACCAGGCAGTCTGTCACAGTCACAATGGTTAGTGCAAGATGCTGGTGTAATGCTTAAGAGTTGTCGTAACTCAACCAGATAAGAGAAAAAGCTGTCGCACTTCCACTTGAGGATGACGCTTCCTGCAGTCGGGGAAGGAACGTAGCGACCAAGGAGGCAGGCTACAATTCAGCATTACCTGCTGCCACTGGTTGAGTGCATCCATTGCCAGTGTAGAAGAGGTGTCGGCAAAATCCAAGTTCTCGGTTGGTGCTAGAATCTCCAAGTCGTCCTCAGATGAAGAACTGGCAGGGAGTTGTGGCTTAGTGGCCACAAGAGGGTACTGTCTCTTAACACACTACTTCTTCGTTTGCTTACCCTATCGATTCTCTTTAAGGGTTGCTGGGATGGTTTCTCTGCAGTAGCTTCAGGCACAGATGAAGACAATGAAGCCCTATGGCCAACAAGCTGTGGCTCCTTCAGCCACTGGCGAATGTCCACTGTGACATTAGTGGAAACCCTTGAAAGGAAAGTCCTAAGGGACCCCTTCCAAGCAAGAGGAGCCAGAGAAAGCTGTGGCCTCTTCTCCTTTGAGAAGGTTACCCATGTTGCTGGTTCTTGGTGGTGGTGGTGATGGTGGGGGGGGGGGGTTGGGGTATTGTTCCTGAAGTATGTGCTTTGGGAACAATGGAAGAGGAGCCTCCAACCACCAAAGGGGCAGGGACCCATGGATGCGCCGGATATTTGGGAACTACAGTCACAAGTGAGGATGATATCGACGTAGCTGCAGCACATGAACATCTCAAGTGAATGGAGTGCAACCATTCAAATTTACTTTTAGCCCCATGACATGTCAGCCAGTCCAGGGTCTTGCACTCCATAATTTTCAGGTCTTTTTGCAGTACTGTGCAGTCTGACGAGCAGAAGGAGAGGTGCTCTTCACAGCTGACTCAAGTGAGAGGAGTATTCAAATGCAGCGGACGTCTGCAGTCTGGACATAGGACGCTAGAATTTTAATGGGAAGACATGTGTCAAAATTTCCAGCACTTAAAGCACTACATAGGGAGAGCGACATATGGTTTTATGTAACATAGGTAAACCATCACTTTTAATTTTTCAGGCAATGAATCACGCTCAAAGGCCAAGATAAAGACACCAGTAGCCCTATAGATGTGCTGGATGAAGTGAACTCCCTACCATTCGAGCTTGGTGTGGAGCTTGTCGTCAGACTGCAAGACAATGTCGCAACAGAATATAATCCCCTGGACCATGTTGAGGCTTTTCTGGAAAGTGAAGGAAATGGGAATATTACCCAGCTGGTCATGGGCTAGCAACACCTGGGACTGGGCTGGGGATGCTATCTGAATTAGAACTGTCCCACTTCCCATTTTCAACAGTGCAGCAACTTCCACAAACTTGTCCTCCAGGTGATCGACAGAAAATTGAGGCTTTGTATCCAGAAAGCAGTCCCCATCTGTTCTGCTGCAGACTACATATCTTGGTGAATAAGGTTCCATCATGTCGATAAATCTATGTTCCTACAATTGTGTGGCTAGGGAGGGGAACGATCTGGGGTCATGCCTGTCAGTATTAAAGGCGACTTTTTCTTTTCTAGAGATTCCTGGGGCCTTTCAGTCCCCACCAGGAGATGACTTGGTTCACTTCAGTGGGTGCCATCTCCCCTTATGCCATCCATTATGAGCAGGGGCTCTCCCTACAGGTGCAACCCAGCCACAGCAAAGGACAGCTGCGTTGATGGCTGTTGATGGGAGTTCTTATGACCCAACAAGATACACATCTACTCGTTGGCATATGTGCAGAGTTTATAGCTCAGGCATTGGCAGTGTGATCCTTATGTTGTCAGGGACCATCACCAAATGGGTGCTTTATGGCCCCACCAGATTGGACTTGCTTCTGTGCTGGATGTTGGGTTCTGAAAAATCCAACATTGACTCGAGGGCGAAAGAGGGCAATCGACAATGGAAATAAATGTTGTTCCCTGTATGGAGTCATTGCCAAGATAACTGGATTGTAGGTGGTCTTGCAGACCCAGGAAAGTCTAATTGCACACTGGATACATGGTGCACCACGTAAGTTAGTCCTTATCCAAATGGCCTACACTTCGTATAATTTAGAAAGAAGTGGAGGTCAAATCCTAAAAGGGCCCATAACTGATTAGGCCAAAAAGTGGGATGCTCCTTTTTCGTCACTTACCTTTGGCCTATTCTAGCTTCTGAACCTGCAGAAGAGCCAGGGACAGGTAGGTCACGGTAACTAAATAGTTTGGATAGAAGCAGTGACCTCCAGAACAATCGCTCTTTCCCACTAAGAGAGTTATCTTCATTAGCTGTCAATTCTTTGACTGCCACCTGACTTCACACTTCTGCAAGTATGATAGGATCGCGTCTTAACTTGACTAATATCGTTACTCATCTCCAGATGTCACGAAAAAATAATGAACATTTTTGAATTACCATACTTTCTACCGGATGTCTTAAGGGCCATGGCCGTTCAACATTGTAAGAAAATGAAACGCTTGCAGCCGTCCTTATGATCTTATTTTTTGTGTAGCTACAAGTTTCGGCGTTTCAGTGCGCCATCTTCAGGCCTCAGTTGATGCTGAAGGGGTTATCACGATCCATGTATACCGTGCACGAATGGTCAACGTAACAGGTTTAATGCATATAGTTTGCTTAAATCAGTCATGCTGTCCACCGATGCAGCATATACACTTCTGGAAATGGAAAAAAGAACACATTGACACCGGTGTGTCAGACCCACCATACTTGCTCCGGACACTGCGAGAGGGCTGTACAAGCAATGATCACACGCACGGCACAGCGGACACACCAGGAACCGCGGTGTTGGCCGTCGAATGGCGCTAGCTGCGCAGCATTTGTGAACCGCCGCCGTCAGTGTCGGCCAGTTTGCTGTGGCATACGGAGATCCATCGCAGTCTTTAACACTGGTAGCATTCCGCGACAGCGTGGACGTGAACCGTATGTGCAGTTGACGGACTTTGAGCGAGGGCGTATAGTGGGCATGCGGGAGGCCGGGTGGACGTACCGCCGAATTGCTCAACACGTGGGGCGTGAGGTCTCCACAGTACATCGATGTTGTCGCCAGTGGTCGGCGGAAGGTGCACGTGCTCGTCGACCTAGGACCGGACCGCAGCGACGCACGGATGCACGCCAAGACCGTAGGATCCTACGCAGTGCCATAGGGGACCGCACCGCCACTTCCCAGCAAATTAGGGACACTTGCTCCTGGGGTATCGGCGAGTACCATTCGCAACCGTCGCCATGAAGCTGGGCAACGGTCCCGCACACCGTTAGGCCGTCTTCCGCTCACGCCCCAACATCGTGCAACCCGCCTCCAGTGGTGTCGCGACAGGCGTGAATGGAAGGACGAATGGAGACGTGTCTTCTTCAGCGATGAGAGTCGCTTCTGCCTTGGTGCCGATGATGGTCGTATGCGTGTTTGGCGCCGTGCAGGTGAGCGCCACAATCAGGACTGCATACGACCGAGGCACACAGGACCAACACCCAGCATCATGGTGTGGGGAGCGATCTCCTACACTGACCGTACACCTCTGGTGATCGTCGAGGGGACACTGAATAGTGCACGGTACATCCAAACCGTCATCGAACCCATCGTTCTACCATTCCTAGACCGGCAAGGGAACTTGCTGTTCCAACAGGACAATGCACGTCCGCATGTATCCCGTGCCACCCAACGTGCTCTAGAAGGTGTAAGTCAACTACCCTGGCCAGCAAGATCTCCGGATCTGTCCCCCATTGAGCATGTTTGGGACTGGATGAAGCGTCGTCTCACGCGGTCTGCACGTCCAGCACGAACGCTGGTCCAACTGAGGCTCCTGGTGGAAATGGCATGGCAAGCCGCTCCACAGGACTACATCCAGCATCTCTACGATCGTCTCCATGGGAGAATAGCAGCCTGCATTGCTGCGAAAGGTGGATATACACTGTACTAGTGCCGACATTGTGCATGCTCTGTTCCTGTGTCTATGTGCCTGTGGTTCTGTTAGTGTGATCATGTGATGTATCTGACCCCAGAAATGTGTCAATAAAGTTTCCCCTTCCTGGGACAATGAATTCACGGTGTTCTTATTTCAATTTCCAGGAGTGTATATGGATCGTGATAACCCCTTCAGCACCAACTAAGGCCTGAAGATGACGCACTGAAGTGCCGAAACTGGTAGCTGCACAATAAATAAGATCATAAAGACGGCTATAGACTGTAGGCCTTCCATTTTCTTACAACATTGAGGACTGTTGTAGTAAACTGTCATAAATAGTGAGTAAACATGTCCAATCCTTGCAAACTCCAATGTTTTTATCCAATAAACTCTGTATATTATATTCTGTGAGTTTTCTTTCATAACTACTAAAGCCCACGTCATGATAAACAGTTACAGAAGATTCAAAGAGACACATTGAAGATACAACGTTAGAAGCCCCATACACCAGATAGCATTATCCAAAATCCGTTACGTAACTTCACTAATTAACACTTCACCCTGAGGAAAAATCTGCTATTCGGATCAGACAGGTCTGATCAGATAGTAGAAATAACAATAAAAGGGGGTGGTTTCGCCAATTTTGCTTGATAAATGTAGAAGCCACAGCCTTTACCCGCTTCTCTTTCATGAGAGCCCTGCAATGATGCGTGTAACTGTCCAGTTCTTTGTATCTGTACCCCTTCCATTTAATCCCTGAAAAGACGGCTACGTCCATTGAAAATCACCTTATTTCAACCATAATGTGTTCCTTTTAGGTATTTAGTATTCCAAGTTGCATAATCCACTTTTGTTTGCATCGTCGTCTTCTGTTAAATCCGTTCACGTCTTCCTTAATAGAACTTCTAGGGATTTAGTTCTTTCCCGTAGAACGAAAGACTAGTCCTCTCGCGTAGGTCCCTACCAGAACGACGAGTTACATTTTCTGCAGCGGCTTTTGCAGTAGCCTTTGATGAACCAACCACATGCACCGAAAGCCGCAGTGTTTCTGTCAAAAGCCGCTTTCGCCTCGTTGACATTCGGCAGAGCAGTTTTCTCTTCCACTCACAAAGACTTTGCGCTTCCTCACAGTCACAGCTGCCCAAAACATGAAGAAACTCTACGTACTATCTTGCGGACTACACGTGTCTTTCCCCCATCTGTAACTAATTGGCAAGCCACTTAGCTAACTTTCCTTGTTGGTCTTCCATCTCACTTGTTAACAAGACGTTCCATCATGAGAAAGTGACATTTCCGGTGGCAGAGGAGGGGGATGAAGGGACTGTAGCCTAAGACGTTTTGATTGCTAGTCAAAGCCGCTTTCCCTAATTCATTGTGACTGCACGCCACATCACTCGCAATGAGCTGAATGATTTGTCGCTTTTCTGCCACTGTTCGATAGATACTGTTTGGACTATTTTCGTGTTACCGCGTAAGTACTTTCTCAAACGGAAGAGAATATTTTGGCCTGCTGTAATCTGGTCACAGTTTCTTTTCAGTTTCTGACACTTCTTGTGAGCCTGATTCTAAAACAGCTAAATTGCTTATGCCCTTATGGCTTTATCTTTTTACCCTAGTGGGTTTTTGTTTATAGAAATCTGTAAAAAAGTGTACATATTTTAGGTTTCACATACTGACCAAAGTGAGCCCTAAAGAAAGTTTTTGATCACTTTGCTTCTCACTGTGACCATACATTATATGGTTTTGCAGGACCAGCTGTGTTGTGTGCTTCACTGATAGCTTGGTATCTGCAAAACAAACGATATAAACATGAAATGCATCGGCTAGTTGACACATGGCTTGATTAAAAAGAAAGAAAATATGATTTTGGCGTTTCAAAATATTTTGCATATGTATTTGTTACTACTCACTTTTTGTTGAGACTGATCCTTCTCCTTTTGCTTTCCGAGGACACTCCACATAAATATAAATGTAGTTCGTGTAATTTATATGTTTACAAAAGCCTTTTCACTTCACAAAACGCCTTGAGCACTATGACGTATTTCCTCACCACGTTGGCGTTGATTTGTTCCCGAGTGAATTTGGAGCTGAAGTTGAATTTCGTCTACTTTTTCTCTCTCTTCCCGTGTGTGTGTGTGTGTGTGTGTGTGTGTGTGTGTGTGTGTGTGTGTGTGTGTGTGTGTGTGTGTGTGTGTGTGTGCGTGGCTGAGTGAGCATGTGTGTGTGTGTATGTGTAAGCTCCTTTAGCAATCTGTGTTGCCTTTTCTGTAAAGTTCGTTTAATGTGTTAAAATAATGTGCCTCTACGAGGTGTAGTGTTTTAATTTATAACTAATTTGCATTCAACTGTTGCCTTCTGTATCTGGAAATTCTCTTCTATTGTCAGTTTTTGGTATAGGCTGTGGCTGGGTTTCAGTATTTTTAAATCTCCTGCTGCTGTATTTGGGTGGTGATTGTGGGCAATTAGGTAGTCAGAAAATGTACAATGGATGCTATTACTTTTTAGTTTTTGCATATATATTTCTTACTGCTCACGTTTGCTTGAGACTGATTCTTCTCCTTTTGAGTTCCGAGGACACTACACACACACAGGTATTTAGGTATTCTGAATATCTTCTTTTACAGTTCTTGCATGTTTGTCCTGTGTATATTGTGTTTAGCTCCTGTGTGCAATTCCGTTTGCTTACAAGTGTTCGGTTCAATCTGTGGAGCATGAATCTGAAGCTTGCGCGCTTGTGGCCATCAGCTGGTTCAACAGATAGTGAATGGTGATGGTCTTAGCTGGTGGTTTCCTGAATATTTTTAAATCATTGGTGGCGTCCCTTTTCCATGTGGTGAGATTCTGGAAAGGTAGTATGTTGTCTGTCTCTCTTTCTAACGTGAATTTTGGGTGGAAGTTGTTTATTTCCTTGTGCAGCTGTTCCACATGTGTATGTGCGTGTGTGTGTGTGGTTGATTGATCAGGCATATTATATCATCGATGTAACGGTACCAGTATATGGCTAAGAATTTTTAGATCGTATTATGTGTTTGAGATCCTGTTCTCTAGGTTCTTTATGAGTTTGTTGGCCCAGAAGTCACTGACTGGTAATCCCATTGGCAGCCCTTCAAGTTGGGACTAATACTGCTTGCCATTAAGTAATTTTGCGCTGTTATGGACTTGAGTATGGTTGCTATTTCATTAATGTGTAAGACTGGTGTGTTTCTTTGCTGTTTTAGTCTTTGCATGATGATGCTGGTAGTTTCATTTATTTTAATACAAGTGTACACAGAAGTGACATAAAATGTTATGAGACTTACTGTGTGTGGTATGTGCCCTGTTCTTGATTCTCTCTATTAGTTCCATTGAATTTTGTAGTTTCCTGTTATTTTCGAAAGTGTGTATCTTCCTTTGTTTTGTGTGTGTATTTTAGGATAGGTCGTATGATGCAACATTTCCTTAGTAGATGACCAGCCTTAAACGTGTATGTTCATTATTCACCTTTAGTAGGGATTTTGGAGTGTGTACCTTTGGATTTTTTGTGTCATTCATTTTATCTGGTCTTTCCAATAAACAGCATACCACTTATTTTGGCACAGAGGTGCTGAGACGTGTTTCAGTAAAAAGAAAAAAAAAAACAGTGTTTGCAAAAAGTAGGAACGAATATCTTATAATCTAACTGCAAACTTTCACTTTTACTTCCTCTCTTATAATCCCTTTTCTTATTGTTTCATATTCTTATTCACTCCCGAATACCATCATGTAAGTAGGCTGTTTAGGTTTTCTTATTGGTAACGCCGCTTAGTGCTCGGTATGAAAAATCACTGGCTGTGCTCTGCGCAGTCTGTGTTTAGTTTGCATTGTTGTCTGTCATTGTAGTGTTGGGCAGCGGCAGCTGGATACTAACAGCGCGTAACATTGCGCAGTTGGAGGTGAGCCGCCAGCAGTGGTGGACGTGGGGAGAGAGATGGCGGAGTTTTGAAATTTGTAAGAATTGGTGTCGTGAACTGATATATGTATATATTGTGACTATAAAGGTAAATACATTGTTTGTTCTCTATTAAAATCTTTCATTTACTAACTGTGCCTATCATTAGTTAGTGACTTCCGTGAGGTAAGTGATTTGTGAAACCTATAGGTTAATGTTAGTCAGGGCCATTCTTTCGTAGGTATTTTTGGAAGTCAGATTGCTCTTGCAATTAACTAGATATTATTTTCAGTGCTATGTTAATGTGTTCTCTTATTTTTGCTCTTCAAATTGTGCTTTTATGTGTTATCATGTGAAATATTGTGACAATAATGGCGTGTGAAAAACGTAACACTAGGCTCCAAAGTAAACTGAGAAATGGCAGTGAAGACGAAAGCAGTGTGTTAGCGTCACCATGTAATGAATTCACTAACGTTCAAAGTAGTAATTTGGTAATAGCGCATAGGGAAATGGAGCGGGCTGCAAATAATGGTGTAGGCAGTGAAACAATTAGTGAACAGGGAAGCATTATCGATCGATCGGTCGGCAACAGCTCGCCTCAGGATTCCGAAATGACAGGACACAATCTTGCAAATACTGTAGATTCAGATTTTGCGTCCTCACCGTTTTCTCAAATAAATCAAGACACATTTTCTGCTTTTCCAAATGCGAATATTGCCGGTTCAAATGCACTGCCGAAAAGCACTGAGGAACATGTTTCAGACACCAGTGCACTGTTATTACAGTTAATGCAACAAATGGGACAAAGGCTACAAAAGTTAGACACATCGCTTGAACAAAATCAGAAACAAATGGGACAAAATCTTCAAAAGTTAGACACAATGGAACAAAATCAGAGACAAACACAGCAAAAGCTTCAAAAGTTAGACACAATGGAACAAAATCAGAGACAAACACAGCAAAAGCTTCAAAAGTTAGACACAATGGAACAAAATCTTCGGAAGTTAGACACCACACTTGAACAAACACGTGAAGATTTAACTACTGACTTACATAACATTGAATCGAAATGTCAAAAAATCTGTAATGACGTAAAAACACAAATTTGTGAGCATTTTCAACCTATTTTTTCGCGGCATGAAAACTCATTACAGAATCACGAAGCAGCCATAAAGGAATTGCAAACTGTTGTTCGTGAAAATCACGACACCTTGCAAGCTAAAATGGACTCAGTTGCATCCACCGATTCGGTTACGCAACTTGCAAGAACTGAGGAAAACTTAAAGAAATGTAGGGTCCCCCTGAATAGGTCAGGCGTGCACTACACGCCGGAAGCGGCTACGAGGGTAGCGGAGTACGTGTGGAGTGCACATGGGGTTTTTTTAGGTTAGAGAATTCCCTCCCTAGGCCCGACAAGACGCCTCCTGAGACGCGGCAAGGCAGGAGTAGGCAAAATGCAACAAGGAATAACAATATTAATGTGCTAATAGTAAACTGCAGGAGCGTCTATAGAAAGGTCCCAGAACTGCTCTCATTAATAAACGGTCACAACGCCCATATAGTACTAGGAACAGAAAGTTGGCTGAAACCAGACGTAAACAGTAATGAAATCCTAAACTCTGATTGGAATGTATACCGCAGAGATAGGCTGCACAGTGAAGGGGGAGGCGTGTTTATAGCGATAAGAAGTGCAATAGTATCGAAGGAAATTGACGGAGATTCGAATTGTGAAATGATTTGGGTGAAGGTCACGGTTAAAGCAGGCTCAGACATGGTAATTGGATGTCTCTATAGGCCCCCGGGCTCAGCAGCTGTTGTGGCTCAGCACCTGAAGAATAATTTGGAAAATATTTCGAGTAGATTTCCCCACCATGTTATAGTTCTGGGTGGAGATTTTAATTTGCCGGATATAGACTGGGAGACTCAAACGTTCATAACGGGTGGCAGGGACAAAGAATCCAGTGAAATATTTTTAAGTGCTTTATCTGAAAACTACCTTGAGCAATTAAACAGAGAACCGACTCGTGGCGATAACATATTAGACCTTCTGGTGACAAACAGACCCGATCTATTTGAATCAGTTAATGCAGAACAGGGAATCAGCGATCATAAAGCGGTTATTGCATCGATGATTTCAGCCGTGAATAGAAATATTAAAAAAGGTAGGAAGATTTTTCTGTTTAGCAAAAGTGACAAAAAGCAGATTTCAGAGTACTTGATGGCTCAACACACAAGTTTTGTCTCAAGTACAGATAGTGTTGAGCATCAGTGGACGAAGTTCAAAACCATCGTACAATATGCGTTAGATGAGTATGTGCCAAGCAAGATCGTAAGAGATGGAAAAGAGCCACCGTGGTACAACAACCGAGTTAGAAAACTGCTGCGGAAGCAAAGGGAACTTCACAGCAAACATAAACATAGCCAAAGCCTTGCAGACAAACAAAAATTACGCGAAGCGAAATGTAGTGTGAGGAGGGCTATGCGAGAGGCTTTCAATGAATTCGAAAGTAAAGTTCTATGTACTGACTTGGCAGAAAATCCTAAGAAATTTTGGTCCTATGTCAAAGCGGTAGGTGGATCAAAACAAAATGTCCAGACACTCTGTGACCAAAATGGTACTGAAACAGAGGATGACAGAGTAAAGGCCGAATTACTAAATGTCTTCTTCCAAAGCTGTTTCACAGAGGAAGACTGCACTGTGCTTCCTTCTCTAGATTGTCGCACAGTTGACAAAATGGTAGATATCGAAGTAGACGACAGAGGGATAGAGAAACAATTAAAATCGCTCACAAGAGGAAAGGCCGCTGGTCCTGATGGGATACCAGTTCGATTTTACACAGAGTACGCGAAGGAACTTGCCCCCCTTCTTGCAGCGGTGTACCGTAGGTCTCTAGAAGAGCGAAGCGTTCCAAAGGATTGGAAAAGGGCACAGGTCATCCCCGTTCTCAAGAAGGGACGTCGAACAGATGTGCAGAACTATAGACCTATATCTCTAACGTCGATCAGTTGTAGAATTTTGGAACACGTATTATGTTCGAGTATAATGTCTTTTCTGGAGACTAGAAATCTACTCTGTAGGAATCAGCATGGGTTTCGAAAAAGACGATCGTGTGAAACCCAGCTCGCGCTATTCGTCCACGAGACTCAGAGGGCCTTAGACACGGGTTCACAGGTAGATGCCGTGTTTCTTGACTTCCGCAAGGCGTTTGACACAGTTCCCCACAGTCGTTTAATGAACAAAGTAAGAGCATACGGACTATCAGATCAATTGTGTGATTGGATTGAGGAGTTCCTAGGTAATAGAACGCAGCACGTCATTCTCAATGGAGAGAAGTCTTCCGAAGTAAGAGTGATTTCAGGTGTGCCGCAGGGGAGTGTCATAGGACCGTTGCTATTCACAATATACATAAATGACCTGGTGGATGACATCGGAAGTTCACTGAGGCTTTTTGCAGATGATGCTGTGGTGTATCGAAAGGTTGCAACAATGGAAAATTGTACTGAAATGCAGGAGGATCTGCAGCGAATTGACGCATGGTGCACGGAATGGCAATTGAATCTCAATGTAGCGAAGTGTAATGTGATGCGAATACATAGAAAGATAGGTCCCTTATCATTTAGCTACAAAATAGCAGGTCAGCAACTGGAAGCAGTTAATTCCATAAATTATCTGGGAGTACGCATTAGGAGTGATTTAAAATGGAATGATCATATGAAGTTGATCGTCGGTAAAGCAGATGCCAGATTGAGATTCATTGGAAGAATCCTAAGGAAATGCAATCCGACAACATAGGAAGTAGGTTACAGTACGCTTGTTCGCCCAATGCTTGAATACTGCTCAGCAGTGTGGGATCCGCACCAGGTAGGGTTGATAGAAGAGATAGAGAAGATCCAACGGAGAGCAGCGCGCTTCGTTACAGGATCATTTAGTAATTGCGAAAGCGTTACGGAGATGATAGATAAACTCCAGTGGAAGACTCTGCAGGAGAGACGCTCAGTAGCTCGGTACGGGCTTTTGTTAAAGTTTCGAGAACATACCTTCACCGAAGAGTCAAGCAGTATATTGCTCCCTCCTACGTATATCTCGCGAAGAGACCATGAGGATAAAATCAGAGAGATTAGAGCCCACACAGAAGCATACCGACAATCCTTCTTTCCACGTACAATACGAGACTGGAATAGAAGGGAGAACCGATAGAGGTACTCAGGGTACCCTCCGCCACACACCGTCAGGTGGCTTGCGGAGTACGGATGTAGATGTAGATGTAGAAAGGACACAGTAGATTCGATTTCAACACAAATGGACACTCTGAAACTTGGTTCAGAAAAACACACTGAGGAAATGTGTTCACTATCGGAGAAAGTAGCCGAACTTTCGGATCAGTTCACTAATTTATCTACGAAGGTAGATGATAATCTGAATGACACAAAACCGGTTGTCTTTAATGACACAGAAGAGTTCGAACAAATTAGGAAATTCAAACAAAATCAGAATCAAATTAATACGCAACACCAAAGAGAAATCCGGGAAGTACAAGATCAGTTGACACAGGTAATACAATAATTACGTATTTTAGAGGACAGTCGCGCTCCAACACGGGAAGAGGGACATATAAATACGGAAAAGCCACAAAATTATAACACAGGGCATTTCGGAAATTGTGAAAGAAATTGGCAAGGTGCACCGAATTTTGAGATGGAACTGCCGACACGACGTAACAATGAACGATATGCTACCCGCCGACACGATGATTTTGACTATAAGCTGTTCATTACTGCAAGTAAATTCAAAACATTTAAGAATTCTGGCAACGACATTCATCCACAAGCGTGGCTTCATCAATTCTCTCATTGTTTTCCTCCCAATTGGTTATTAGAACACAGATTAGAATTTATGTGTGGCTACTTGGAGGATGAACCAGCTGTAAGAATGCGATCGGTCATTCACGATTGCCACAGTGAAGGAGAATTTTATCATGCCTTCCTCTCAGCATATTGGTCTCAAGCTACACAAGACCGAGTAAAACATAGCATCATAATGATGAAACAATTCGAACAATCTGAATTTTCCACTCTTGTTAAATATTTTGAAGACATGTTACATAAGAATCACTATCTTTTAAACCCATACAGCCCCTCAGAACTCATTCGCATTTGCTTAATCAAATTACCTGAACATTTACGACAGATTATTTTGGCAGGACGTTGCAAAGACGACATTGAAGCTTTTCAGGGGCTCTTACAAGAATTAGAAATTGACACTGACAATCGCGGAACGCGAAAACAGGAACGCAACAGTTACAGGTCACATCCGTCGCAATTCCGCGATGAAAGAAATAATAACTGGACACGACAAGGCTATTCTTACAACGCAAATCGTGAACAAAACAGACACCACCCATATGACAACCACTGGCAGAGTAATAGTTACAGACAAAGATCGCATTTCCGTAGTAATGAATATTACACAGACAATCATAGAAACATACAATATGGCAACCAGAACTATTATTATCACGGGAGACAGAATAATTTCAGACGCCAGGGTCCACCGTGCAGTGATGATTCAGGGAGAAATTCTCCACCACTTAACCGACAAGAAAGAAACTACAGGAATTACCGACATGACGACAGACCATATATTCATAACGACAGACCGGAATTTCATCAGAAAAGGGCAGGGACTTCTCGTCAAGGTGAATTTGTAGAAGTTAGGTCTCCTAATCCTAATAACGACGAGCGCCAACAAAGAAACAGACAATGACTCGCACCGGCAGGCAGCCACGTGTGCTGGCTGGGCTTGGGAAAAATAATAGACGCAAACCTTGAGAAAAATTTGAACATTCTTTACCGATGTACCATATACCACATGATAATTCTGTTGAAGCTGGAGCTGTGCATAGTAGGAAGAGGAAAGGTTTACACCACAGTTCACATGTAAAACCGTTCATTGAAAGATAATCTGCTATTGACCTTAGTCTTTGCTATAACATTTTTCACTTTACATTTGTAGTATGCTTTGTCAGAATCTGTTAACATGCAACAATGTTTTAAAGTTAACTATCCAGTCAAGAACCAAGAGAACTTATTTAAACAGAAATTACGAATGCATTGTTATAGTGAACAGACGACACAGTGTTATTATTTGTAAATTCTTGCTTGGTAGTTGCACGATTACGTAACGACTATAAGACTTACATACTTAGAACATATACTGTTAATGAGATTTTAATGCAACATTTTGGTTTCGTTGAAAAGACATTCTTTATTTGAAGTACATTCGGTGAGATTAAAGATGACTTAGCATTTGGTTTCTCTGATAGCTACACGATTATATAACGACGCTACTAATATGTGACACGATTTACATTGTTGCTTTTGCGGTGTATCTGTTTTATATCTGCACAGTTTTTCTGTATTATTCTGGGAAGTAAAACATGTTTTAGTAGTAACTGTTGTGGTATAGCTACAATGAGACAGCCTTTATCGTAGCACAACAATACGTTACATTATAGTACTTTCTTGATCATGGTAAGGTACGTAATAACTAAGATATCTATACGCAAAGCATTTCAATTTCGTTTGTCATGAGGTAAGTACATTGACTTCTGCAGAACTTAGCTTTCGGAGGACAATAACTACGACACTTCCACAGAGATTGTATTACAGCAAGACGCACATTTAGCGCTACAGGACACGCATTAAACTATTTATTTTTCAACATATTTGAATTACAAAGAAAGTTTTCCGTGATACATTTCATTCCATTGCTGTAATTTGTAACACCTGAGGATATAATTACATTATTCCTCAGGGGGTACACGCTTACTTTGTGTACCATGTGTTTGGCAAGCACAAGGAACCCTAGCTAATATGGTATTTACTTATCCAACTTTACACATCGGTACCATATTTCTCTAACTCATAAATTACACAGCAATCTGATAATTTAACTGAGAGACAAACTTTTTTTTACTACATCAGTGACAGATGTTTACGTAATTACACAGCTGGATAACTTCATACTTATGAAATTGTATTTTGTCTGTACTGTGTGAACCCTTCATATTTTTTTCGGAACGATTGTGGTACTATGAGAGCTTTGAATGACATATTTGGTATGGGATCACGATTTTTAAAGTACGTTTGAGGCAGATGACACTTTTCACATGAGCAGAGAATTTTTTTTTATGTTTTGAAATTATTGGAGGAAGCTACGGAGATTTTGAGAATTTGACTGGGGTGTTATGATGTTATTATTACGACGACGATGTGAATTATGCTGCTGAGGTATGTTTAAGCTGATGCTATATGAGTTATTTGGTTATGCTACGTATCTGTTATGATGAAATATTGAAGAAGTGTCGACGAATATATATATATATGTGTAATAAGGTAAGAAATAATGAGTAGTGGTTAGGGACTCTCATTTGTGAAAAAGGATGTTGGAAACCGAGAATCGTACTTTAAGAGTTATGAAATGAGTGTATATGCGTGAATGTATCACTATGCTGGCGAAAATTTTTTGGACACAATTGTGTTTAAATGATTTTATTTCTACAGATTTGTAACGCAAATTCTTGACCTGTGAATTTTTTTTATATGAGACTGCCACTGTAGCGGAAACTGGTGTCGTAAATATTTCGACAAGACAGTTAAGTGTCCACCTGCATGTAATGCGTCGTGGGCACCCAGCTGAGCTACAACCATCTGATAAAAGAAAGCCATTAGTGTGTGCCTGTCAGAGGCACAGGTGGAGAAAAGAAAAGAGGTCATTATCCTCGCTATTGAGATTCCTTTGTAGAAAGCATCGCAAATACTACATGCCCAAACTTGAAAACATATGATTACACTGTGGAGCTCTTAATTTATGATATTTACTAAAATGCCTAATGAAACGACGAGAAACATTTCATGGCTATTGTCCTGTTAGTTGAGAGAAATGCCATGTGGCTTGCTTTATGCATTTATTTACTCATTTAGTTTAATATCTAATTTATAACTGCACTGAAGCATTGGTTAAAATAAATTTTATGGATGTACTAATATAAATATTTTATGCCTACAGACCCAGTAAATAATAACTTTATGATGTACTTAAAAAAAAAAGAAGTAGCACAAAAAGACATTTCCCTTCACAGAAATTGCATACAGAACTGTCTTTTCAAGTACATGGTAATATTTTTTTACAATAAATTTTTGTCGTGCACCACTTTAATTGCATAGACATTAAGATGTGAATAGACATTGTCCTTATCTGCATTGTTGTCTTTAGTGTAACATTTTTTCTGCTTGAGCTTTGTCACGTTTAGGTATAAGTAATAGCATTTGCTGCGGCTGTTTGCCATTCATAGTGCTACTGAATGTCACTTTGTATTACTAGGTTAAGCCAGTTTTATTACTGATTTATTTTTCTTGTTTGCTGCGCATTGCCTTATATTATTTGTAATATTGCTGCCTTTTTTGCCAATTTCCATTTTTTTCATTGCTGTTTGTATTAATTGTTTTGTGCTGCTGCATTGCCTCGTCCTTTAGTTAAGCATCTGAGCTCAGTAGATTTAAGTTAGCTTAAGAGGGGGTAGCCTATATAAGAGAATGGGTTGCGATGAATTTGAAGAAATGCACTGAGAGGTTATATGAGAAAAGTACAGAAAGCAGGTATAGATAGGACTTTTTGGAAATAATGAAAAACGAAGGGAGATCTCCGAGAAGTGAAGAAAGTTTTGTTTGCAAAATACTGCAGTAAAACAAAGCCTGCCCTTTCCTTGTGTTATCCCACTATGTGTTTGTGTACCCATGTGTATTTATGTTCTTCCTGTCTTGATATGTTCATCTGATAATTTTCTAATATTCAGCTACATTCACTATGATGAGGAATACTGTTATCCTCAAATATAATTTGCATTAATAACATGTTATTTACTTTGTAAAGATGTTTACACATTATTTATTCTGTTTTGTTCTAATGCTCATGTGTGAAGTTGATGTTTCAAAAGTTATTCTGATCTTTTATGTATGTACTTATGTCATATTTTTTGTAACACTGATGTATTTGCTATTTCGATTCTCTTGTAAAGCCTGTACTTCTGCAAATGATATCTGTAGTCTTATGTTCTTTAAAGATGTATTTTGTACCTTTGTTATTGTATTCTTATGTTATAAAATTGTAATTGACACCAGTTCATCAAATTAAGTAACTTGTAAATTACATTTCACTGCACACGTTTCTGTTGGTCATAGTATGTGGACAATATGTGAGAAGTAGGGACTGATAGTGTTTGCACGTGTGTTCATAATTCAGTAAGGGACTGGATAACAGCATTGCTGGTTGTAAGGACATTTCAAAAACAATTTTTGTGAGTGCACAAGTGGTGGTTATGGACTTGCTATATTATCCGCAAGACTCTTCAGTGGTGATTGTGCACCTGCACAGTCAAACAGATGGCTGCTGGCCATCTCTACAAGGACTACAGTGGGTCTGCATCTTTGATGGCCCACCAATACCATTATTTCTACAAGGACTGCAGTGGGTCTGCATCTCTGGTTGCCCACCAATAGTAATCTCTACCAAGGCTACAGTGGGTCTGCTCTGTGATGACCTACCTACCGATAGTCTTCAAAGTTAACTGACTCTGCTGTGGCCCATTACCTGTCTGCATGTCAAGAGTCAGCACTGTCTGTTCGTTGGAAGGACAACACTACTTCTTCAAGACTGCTTAGAAATCCACTACTTCCAAGTGGAATTTCTTTTATTGCTCAGACTTTGAAAAAAAAAAAACACTGCAATTTTACTGTGATGAACAATCGGGACTGTCTTTATGGACTGTGAGAGAATTTTACCTTCTGACCAACATTGTATCAATAAGTGTGTGCATTTGATCTCTTTGTTATAGTAATAATGAAAAATTTTACCAAATCATTATTGGCCACTGCCCAAAACAATTTCTAAAATTTTTTGTGGGGAGCATGGGGGCTATCTAAGTAGGCTGTTTAGGTTTTCTTATTGGTAACGCAGCTTAGCGCTCGGTATGAAAAATCACTGGCTGTGCTGTGCGCAGTCTGTGTTTAGTTTGCATTGTTGTCTGCCATTGTAGTGTTGGGCAGCGGCAGCTGGATGCTAACAGCGCGTAGCGTTGCGCAGTTGGAGGTGAGCCGCCAGCAGTGTTGGACGTGGGGAGAGAGATGGCGGAGTTTTGAAATTTGTAAGAATTGGTGTCATGAACTGATATATATATTGTGACTATAAAGGTAAATACATTGTTTGTTCTCTATTAAAATCTTTCATTTACTAACTGTGCCTATCATTAGTTAGTGACTTCCGTAGTTTGAAACTTTTAGTTAGCTGGCAATAGTGGAGCTCGCTGTGTTGCAGTAGTTCGAGTAACGAAGATTTTTGTGAGGTAAGTGATTTGTGAAACGTATAGGTTAATGTTAGTCAGGGCCATTCTTTCGTAGGGATTTTTGGTAGTCAGATTGCGTTGCGCCAAAAATATTGTGTGTCAGTTTAAGCACAGTTGTGTATAAATTGTTTTAAGGGGACGTTTCAATCACTTTATTCTTTCTTTTGTTTATTCTCACTCCAGAATACCATTTCGTCTGTCTTCCTCTTTCTTATTCTCATGGAACATTGGCTTTACACAAAATGCTTTTTACTGAGCTGAGGACTTTTCTCTGCCTTATTCGTTTCTGTGATCACATAGTCCATATCTGCATGTCTAACTTCTGCCCATTAATTTTGTTCATCACAACTGTTGTTTAGCCAGATTGTTCTACAGCATCCTAAATGTAAGTACTAAGTATAAGGAGGGAGAGAGAGAGAGCACCCCTTCTATCCGGCCATTTACAAAGTTTGCTTATAGATTATAATGCGTGCTTTCTACACCATGCAGAACACCTTTTGCCAGAAAACATCACCAAATACTTTTACTATCTCTACATGTGCAGGAGCAGTTAATTAATTTGTTCTGTACTTGATTTTCTGTAAGAAGATTCAGTGACAGAATACTCACTTGTTCCTAATCTCGTCCTGAATCCAAGGTTATATTCACTTAGGATGCCTTCCATCTTCGTTTCAACGCTCCTCAGAATTATCCTGGTGCGAATTTATGGTGTATTTGGTTATATGTCTGCCACAGTTCTCATTTATGGATGCCGCATTCTTCGGTACGTGACCCATGGTGCATTTCTGAAAGTCGGCTGGTACCTCACTTGCGTTATAGGAGGACGTAACCAGTGGTATCAGAATCATTTTCGACATCATTCTTGATTATTTATGCAGGAATATCACCAGTACCCGCGTCTTTCCTCTCTTGTTTGTTATCAACAGCTTCCTCACATTCTCCTTGCACAATAAATTCCCCCCCTGCGGGTTTGGGGGTAAGAATAGGCCTGCGGTATTCCTGCCTGTCGTAAGAGGCGACTAAAAGGAGTCTCCAAAATTTCGGCCTTATGTGATGGTCCCCACTTGGGTCTGACCTGCCTTTTTTCAAAATTTCCCCATTTGGGGAAGGACGCCTTACGTGGTGTTTTTCTATTGGTCCATCGTGCACCTCCATCTTGCATGCTATCTATTGTCGTGTGGAGGGATTTACACCCCATGTCTTCTGGGTTGCCTCCTCGTCTTGTGCGCAATCCCCTTCTTAGCGCCCACGGCAACTGTGGACCCTTTCAACACCTAAAATCCAGCACGGTAGCCAGTCCGTTGTGGTGGGGTCGTCATGTACCTTCTTGGTGGTAGCCCCCTGACCACGCAGGGATCGCACTACAGATGCCAGAGCTATTTCCTCCCCATGCATACCAAGGAGTATGTGCCCATCTTGTCTGGGGCACGGGGACTCCGGGCAATGGGATATCGGCCAGGTACCCGTTGCTTTGGCTGGGTGGCGCCCTTGGGGAGAGCCCTCGTTCGGAGTAGGTGGCATCTGGGCGGATGTGGCGCAATGAAGCGCAATAAATCTCACCATGCTGGTGGTCTCACTGCCACCAGCGTCTCTAAGCGAGGCAGAACTGAATTCGATGCTGCACAATATGATCCTCAGTCGTTCCCCTCGTTGGCTGCGCCATGGGAGGGACGCAGATCTAGTGCCAAGCAGGAGCCTTATGTACCACAATACCTTGTCTGCAGCAGGACTGATGGTGACTCCTTTCTTTCGACGAAGCCTATGTTTTTTGTGTAACACCTGGAGGATAAGTTTCGGGAAGTGGCGGGGTTGTCTAAAATGAGGAATGGGTCCATCCTCCTCAAGACGTCCTCCCCAGCCCAGTCACGGGCGTTGCTCTTGTGTGACAAGCTGGGAGACGTCCCTGTTACCGTCACTCCCCACAGTAGCTTAAATATGGTCTAGGGGATTATTTACCATCGCGACCTCTTGTTACAGTCCGATGACGAGCTGAGAGCTGACTTGGAACGACGTGGTGTGCATTTTGTCCGTCGTGTGCACAGAGGACCCAAGACCAACAGGGTGGCCACCGGTGCCTTTATCTTGGCCTTCGAGGGTGCTGTATCGCCTGAGAAGGTCAAGTTAATGGTTTACCGTTGCGACGTCAAGCCATACGTCCCTCCACCGATGGGGTGCTTCCAGTGCTGGAAGTTTGGGCATATGTCCTCCCGTTGCCCATCCAGCGCCACATGTCGAGATTGCGGACGCCCCTCTCATCCCGATTCTCCATGTGCGCTTCCACCTGTCTGTGTCAACTGTGGGGAACACCACTCTCCATGCTCGCCGGACTGCCCCGTTCTTCGTAAGGAGCGGAAGATTATGGAATTTAAGACCCTGGACCGGCTTACTTATCGTGAGGCAAAACTGAAATTTGAAAGGTTGCATCCTGTCCCTCTTCAAACTTCTTATGCTGCAGCTACGTTATCGTCGCCCTCGCGGGCGGCAGTTGTCGCCTCCTCTGTGCCGCCTTCAGTTGGCCCTTGGGGCCGTACATCTCTGTCTGCCCCCCTCGTGTCTGGAGGCAAGCCTTCCTCTGTTGCCCCCTTAGCAGTTGGGGGCAAACCCCCTTCTGTCACTCCCCCCGCACATGCTTCAGGAGTGAGATCTGCTCCAAAACCAGGGGGCTCGATCCCTCCCCCTCCCCCTTCTCTGCCGGCGACGTCTCCGTCGGCGTCGTCTCTGCCAGCTCGTCTCTCGCGGAAGGGGTCCCTCGGGGCCCTCCCTCCTTCCGTTTCTTCTGCTACCCCGCCGGATGTCAGCCAGTGGCTGAAGGTTCATCCACCTGCTGGTCGTAGGGCTTCTGCGTCGTCGTCAGCCTCCGACGTTCCTTCAGAGAAACTCTCCCAGCCCTCTAAGCCAAAGGACAGACGCGAGAAGAAGGAACGGAACGTGTCCAAGAAGAAGGATGCTCCGGCAGTTTCAGTACCGCCTGCTGTCAATAGTTCTGGCTCTGGGGATGTGGTGGAGATCCTCGTCTCTGCCGCGGATCTCGTCCTCACGGAACCCTCTGGGACCTCTCCTATGGACACAGCTGACTCTCGCTCAGTGGCGGCCGTTGACTCAGCGGCGCCGTCTGCCTCTTAGTCGCCTTCACGCCCTCCCAGTCCCTTCCTGCTTCCATTCTCCAATGGAATTGCGGCGGTTATTTCCGCCACCTGCCTGAGCTCCGGATGCTTCTGAGTGATTCCCCTGTTCTCTGCATTGCTCTTCAGGAAACTTGGTTTCCAGCAATGCGGACCCCTGCCCTTCGCGGTTATCGGGGATACTACAAGAACCGCGCTGACTGTCAACGAGCTTCAGGTGGAGTTTGCCTCTTTGTTCACCACTCTGTCTGTAGCTCGCCAGTACCCCTTCTGACGCCTTTAGAGGCAGTCGCTGTCAGGATTGAGCTCTCGCCAGCTATTACTGTTTGCTCTGTTTACGTTCCTCCGTATGGGCAACTCCCCCGACATGTCTTGCCTGCGCTGCTGGCTCAACTCCCGCCGCCATTGCTGCTTCTGGGCGATTTCAATGCCCACAACCCTCTATGAGGTGGGACTGTCTCTGATGACCGTGGTCGCGCTGAGGAGCATGTGTTGGCTCAGCTCGACCTTAGCCTCTTGAACACCGGTGCTCCCATGCATTTCAGTGTGGCCCATGGCTCGTTCTCGGCCATCGATCTCTCTCTTTGCAGCCCTGGACTTGTCCCATCCCTTCACTGGAGAGTGCATCCTGACCTGTGTGGTAGTGACCATTTTCCCATCTATTTGTCACTGCCCCAGTGTCATTCTTTTGGGCGCCTGCCCCGCTGGGCTCTCAACTGGGCTGACTGGCCGGCTTTTACTTCCACTGCCACCATTGCTTCTCCCCCACAGGGTGACATTGACGAGGTGGTCCGTGTCTTGACCTCGTCAATTATTTCTGCGGCCGAGACTGCCATCTCCCGCTCTTCTGGACTCCCTCGGAGGAAGTCTGTCCCCTGGTGGTCGCCGGAGATTGCTGCGGCTATTCGCGACCGTAGGCGGGCTCTCCAGCGTCATAAGCGGCACCCGTCCCTTGAGACCCTCATCGCCTTTAAGAAGCTCCGTGCCTTGGCCCGTCGTCTTATTGCACGGCGTAAGCAGGAATGCTGGGAGAGGTACATTTCATCCTTGGGCTCCCGTGTCTCCCCGTCGCTCGTGTGGTCCCGCATCCGGCGGATTTATGGATACCAGACCCCTATGGGTGTCCCTGGAATCTCCTTGGACGGCGCTGTCTGCACGGACGCTGCCACCATTGCTGACCACCTTGCCACACACTTCGCTACGAGCTCTGCGACTGCAACTTACCCTCCTGCCTTTCGCTCTCTAAAGGAGCGCGCCGAGCGGACGCCGTTATCGTTCCACACACGTCATTCTGAAAAATACAATGCTCCTTTCAGCGAGAGGGAATTCCTCGCTGCCCTCGCCGATTGCCCTTATACAGCGCCAGGACCGGACTGCATCCACGCGCAGATGCTGAAGCATCTCTCCGCTGACTGCCAGAGACACATCCTCACCATCTTTAACCGCATTTGGAGCGAGGGCGTGTTCCCGTCGCAATGGCGAGAGGGTGTTATCGTTCCCATTTTGAAGCCCGGTGCGGACCCTCTGGCGGTGGACGGCTATCGTCCCATTACACTCACCAACGTTTTGTGCAAATTGCTCGAACGTATGGTGGGGCGGCGTTTGTGTTGGGTCCTTGAGTCGCGCGGTCTCCTCGCTCCATCCCAGGGTGGCTTTCGTCAGGGCCGGTCTGCTGTGGACAATTTGGTGCGGCTGGAATCTGCTATCCGTACGGCCTTTTCCCGCCGTCAGCATCTCGTTGCTGTATTTTTTGATCTGCGGAAGGCATATGACACAACAAGGAGGCATCACATCCTTGCTACGTTGCGCGAGTGGGGTCTTCGTGGTCAGCTCCCTGCTTTTCTTCAAAACTTTTTATTGCGCCACTCTTTCCGGGTGCAAGTCGGTGCCGCCTCTAGTTCATCTTATATACAGGAAAATGGGGTCCTGCAGGGCTTTGTGTTGAGCGTTTCCTTATTTCTAGTGGCCATTAATGGTCTGGCTGCAGCTGTGGGGTCGTCGGTGTCTCCTTCTTTGTATGCCAACGACTTCTGCATCTCATTCAGCTCAACGACTACAGGAGTCGCCGAACGCAGGCTGCAAGCAGCCATTCGCAAGGCGGCATCATGGGCTCTGACTCATGGATTTCAGTTCTCTGCGGCCAAGACTCGAGTTATGCACTTCTGCAGGCGTCGGACGGTCCACCCTCATCCGGAACTTTACCTCGACGGTCACCTACTTGAAGTGGTGGACACTAGCCGCTTCTTAGGACTCGTCTTTGATGCCCGGCTCACATGGGTTCCTCATATTACTCAGCTGAAGCAAAAGTGCTGGCGGCACCTCAACGCCCTCCGCTGCCTGAGCCATGCGTCTTGGGGTGCAGATCGCAGTACGCTGTTGCGATTGTACAGAGCCCTTGTGCAGTCCAGGCTTGATTATGGGAGCCTGGCCTATTGGTCTGCATTGCCCTCAGTGTTGACGTTGTTGGACCCCATACACCACTGTGGGGTTTAGCTTGCAACTGGCGCTTTCCGTACGAGCCCCATGGATAGTCTGCTGGTGGAGGCCGGGGTTCCCCCGCTGCGGATTCGCCGGCACCGACTGCTCGCCGACTATGCTGTCCACGTGCATTGCACACCGGGCCATCCCAATCATCGCCTGCTTTTCCCTGCCAGGGTTCTCCCTCTGCCCGACCGGCGACCTAGGTCTGGGCTTTCCATTGCTGTCCGCGTCCAGTCCCTGCTGTCAGAACTGGGGTCGTTCCCTCTTCTGCCGCCCTTCCGGGCCTGTGCACCCACGCCTCCCTGGTGTATGACCCGTCCGTCCGTCCGCCTGGACTTGGCACGGGAACCCAAGGACTCGGTTCCGCATGTGGCCCTCCGTCACCGTCGTCGCCTCATTTTCAGGCTGTGAGCCTGTCTACACCGATGGTTACCTGGTGGATGGTCGTCCTGCCTACGCTTTTGCTCATGCTGCCCATGTTGAACAGCGCTCCTTGCCGGCTGGCTGCAGCATTTTTACAGCAGAGCTGGTGGCCATATTGCGCGCTCTTGAGCATATGCGTTCCTGCTCAGGTACCTCCATCGTCATCTGCAGTGGCTCCCTGAGCAGCCTCCAGGCTATCGACCGCTGCTATACCTCTTCTCCTCTGGTATCCTTTATTCAGGAGTCTGTTTTTGCCATTACCCGCTCTGGTCGTTCGGTGGTCTTTGTTTGGACGCCAGGTCACATTGGCATCCCGGGGAATGAACGTGTCGACAGGCTGGCCAAAGGGGCGGTCGATGCCCCCACTTTGGCGATCGGCCTCCCGGCTCGTGATTTGCAGCTGGCGTTGCGCCGTAAGGTGCTTCAGATGTGGCGTGACGAGTGGCGTAGCCTGACTTCTCCGAATAAACTGCGGGCTGTTAAGGAGACGACCGATGTGTGGCAGTCCTCCCTGCAGGCTTCTCGCAGGGACTCTGTCATCCTGTGTCGGCTCCACATCGGCCATACCTACCTGACGCACGGACATCTTTTGCGTCAGGATGATCCCCCCCCTGTGTCGGTGTGCGTCCCGGTTGACGGTCGCCCATATTTTGTTGGAGTGTCCCCGCCTGCACACCCTCCGGCAGACTTTTAATCTCCCGGGCACGTTGCCTTTGGTTTTATGCGACGATGCCTCCATGGCTGACGACGTTTTACATTTTATCCGTGGTAGTCCTTTTTATGGTTCCATTTAGGGGGGATCTGTCCCTTTCCCTTTCTGTGTATCTTGTCCTCGAGTGTCTCATTGGTTGCAGATTTTAATGTGTGTATTCGGATGGTTGACTCTTTCCCAATTTTTGTTCCCATGGTCAGTCAACCAGTCTCCGACCCTCTTCTTTTCTTCCGTTTCTTTCTGTCCAGTGTTCGTCTGTACTCTTTTTGTCTCTAGTGTTCGCTGCCACATTGGTGTTCTTTCAGTGACTGGTGGGAGGAGCGTCTCCTCCCCCCTTGGGGTTTTACCTGTTCCGTAAATTTTGTTTGGCCGTTTTTTTTTGGAATGGGGGACTGATGACCTTAGCTGTTTAGTCCCCCTTACACATCCCAACAACAACAACAACAAGAACACAATAAATTCATAGTCACATTCGTCTGCTTCCTCTTCTTATCCCACCACATTCTCCGATAATGGCGTTCGTCATACAGTTACTCAGTGAATTCTTTCCAGCTCTTCACAGCGTCTTTACTGAAATGTAATTTTCCCTCTGTTTTCCGTTGTATCTGAGGTTGCTGTTCTGCGTATTAGGCAATTATCACCAGGGAAAGGCAGTTTGATTTGCAAATCAAGTATTTATATGCTTGCTGCCGAGGGCGGCCACACAAACAAACTCGTTATTTTTTTTTTTTTTCTTCTATAGGCTTCATCAGTTTTATCCTTTCGTATATTTTCTTCCACTTCTATGTACGTTTCGTCCAGGAAACTTGCTTTTCTACTCCTGGCCTGTCTGCTGACCACGTTACACTGCCAGCTGTATTCAGATCGTCATTTTTTTGTTCGTTTCTGCATAATGTTTTGTTTCCGATAAGTGAAATACCCTCTGATGTAATCTACTTCCTCTTATTTTCAGATGCAGTCTTCCTAATTTTCTCTGCTGATTTATATAAGGGTAAATAACAAAGTTTCCAATCTAAGTCTTTACTAACCCCTTTCCTATCTGTTGGAGCTTATATATGTACATCGAAGTCGTGCTAGTATGCATACAGCCCTCAGAATGAATCTTTTTGATCGCCTCTTATGTATACCACGTTCAATTTTTTCCGATTCTTCTTCCACTCCTCCTAAATTATAAGTAGGTGGTATATTTCCCGCGCATAATGTCTTGACATTTCTTCAATATTCAGTTTTCCAGTCACATTTCTTGTATGCCATATTTTTAAATGGTCATTAGAGTCTGAATGGAATTTTCATCTGAATGTGCTTGTGCTCACTTTGTATGCAAATGGATAGCTCCTGTAATCCTTAACTTGGGTTCTAAAACTTAATTTCCGTAACAAGTACGCTACCAATTATCTTCTTAAATCTCACGTAGATTCCAGGTATACGTCCTTCTATTGTTTTTGGAACAATTAATTATTCCAGCTGCAGAATTCAGTTGGGATCATCTTTTATTTCTGCTTGCAAGTCCATCGTTACCCACAATCACCACTTACGGTTATTCTATACATTACATTCCCCAAAGAAAGACAGGTATTCATATCCCTTAACTTGTCTTATTACAATTGTTACCCCTTCGAGCATTTCCTTCAATAATGTATTCTCTTCTTTGGATGTTGTCATCTACTCTTCTATCACCAGAATGTCCTTTAGTTCAGTTTCAGGTGTGAATTTTACTATCCAAGAGCTTATGTTTTTTTCTTAGTCATCAGTTTTCTGAGAGGTTTAATTAGGCCCGCCCAGAATTCCTCTCATCTGCCATCGTCTTCATCTCAAAGTAGAACCTGAGACCCACCTCCTCCATTATTTTTGGATGTATTCCAGTCCCTGTCTTCTGCTACAGTTTTTAACCTTTACAGTCCCCTCAAGTACCATGGAAGTCATTACCTGATGACTTAAAAAATGCCCCATAATTCTGTCCCTTCTCCTTGTCAGTGTTTTCCAAACATCCCTTTCCTCTCCGATTCTGTCCAGAACTTCCTCATTCTTTACCTTTCAGTCTACCCATTTTTCAACATTCGTCTGCAGCACCCCATCTCCGGAGGTTTTCCTAGCATTCAGTTCTCTGCTCCAACGTACATTATCAGAAATTTCTTCCTCAAATTGAGGCTAAAATTCGATACTGTCACACTTCTCTTGGCCAGAAATGCTCTTTTTGAGAGTGATAGTTTGCTATTGATGTCCTCCTTGCTCCATCCTTCATTGGTTAGTTTGCCGCCTAGGTAGTAAAATTACTTCTTCTTGTACTTCGTGACCAACAAACCCCATGTTAAGAGTCTCATTTATGCTGCTTCTTCGATTTACTCTCAATCCCTATTCTGTACTCATTAGACCGTTTGTACCATTCAGGAAATCATGTAATCTATCTTCACATTCATTCAGGATAGCAATGTCATCAGTGAATCGTATCATTGCTATCCTTACACCTTGAATTTTGATTCCACTCTTGAACGTTCTTTTATTTGCATGATTGCTTCTTCGATGTACATAATGAACAAAAGAAGAGGAAGACTAATAACTGTCTTACACCTTTTTAATGCGAGCACTTCGTTGTTGCTCGTCCATTCTTATTAATCCGTCTTGGCTCTTGTACATAAAAAAACGTTTGATGAAATTAAAAGCAAGAGTGGTGGAATTAAGTGTACAACGGGAAATCCACTGTTTAATGCAGGGGAGAGAGCGGATAGGTGAAAAGTGTAAATTTGTAAATTCTACCCCCCTTCCCCCCCCCCAAAAAAAAGGCCTCTATGAGAGGGAATATTTGTTTGATGTGGTGAAAGAAGAAACAGTAGTCGATGTAGTACAGATAGGGGATGTAGTAATAGAATCAGAATTTAAGAGATCATTGGAGGACTGATATCTAATAAGGCAAAAGGGAGAGATAACATTCGATTAGAATTTCGAAAATAATTGGCCGAAGTGGCTACAAAACAACAATTCACGTTCGTGTGCAGAATGTGTATGTCTGGCGACATACTATCTGATTTTCGGAAAAATATCATCCACATAATTCCGAAGACGGCAAGAGCTGACAAGTGCGACAGTATCGCACAACAGATCAAGCATTCACTTTGCTGGCAAAATAATATATAGAATAACAGAAAAAAATTGAGGATGTGTTAGATGGCTATCAATTTGGCTTTATTGAAGCTAAAGGCGCAAGAGAGTCAATTTTGACGTTGTGCTTGATAACTGAAGCAAGATTAAAGAAAAATCAAGTTCAAAGGATTTGTCGACGTGGAAAAAACGTTCGACAATGTAAAATGGTAAAACAGAGTAAGCTATATGGAGAGACGGGTAACATACAGGCTTTCCCATGTGCTAAGTCATATCTTCCGACAATCATTTGTTCTCAGATTTCTTCTCCGTTTTTATGCAGCCATTTACTCTTAGCTTCAACGCAGTTTCTACTTATTTCTGTATTCTTAAATTTTCCTGAACTTTTTTGTGCTTTTTCTTTCAGCGATCAGATTAAGTACTTGCTGTGTTACCTATGGTATCTTCGCTGTTGTATTCTTTATGCTTATGCTTTTCTTTCCAACTTCTGTGATCGACCTTTTTAGAAATGTCCATTTGTCTTCAACTCTACACCCTATTAAGTTGTTCCGTATTGCTGTATCTATAGTCTTAGAGAACTTTAAGCGTATTGCATCATTCCTTAGAACTTACTTGTTCCACTTCTTTTCGTATTGGTTCTTTCTGACTAGTCTCTTAAACTTCAACCTATTCTTCATCACTAAAAAAATGAAATGACGTATGGCTTTGTTGGCCGGGAGACCCCAAGAGGGGGAGTTCGGCCGCGGTATTGCAAGTCCTCTTTAGTTGACGCCACTTCGGCGACTTGAAGGTCAGTAATGATGAAAATGACGATGAAGGAAACGCAACACCCAGTCCCGTGCCGGGAGTCGAACACGGGCCCATTCATTGTGATCTGAGATTATATCTGTTCCTGAGTACGCCTTACAATCCAGTATCTGGCTTCGAAATCTATGTTTGACCGTGATATTACCTAATTGAAATCTTTCCGTATCACCCGTCCTATTTCAAATATACGTACTCCTCCTTGGACAGACTATTTGCTGTTACTAGCACAAATTTGTTACAGAACTCAGTTAGTTTTTCATTTTTCTATTCCTTGTCGTAGGTTCATATTCTCTGGCAAACTTTTCTGCTACTTATTCCCTTATTACTGCATTCTAGTTCTCCATGACTATTAGATTTTCGTCCCCCTTTACGTACTGCATTAGCATTTCAATATCCTCATAGACTTTCTCTTGCGACTTCGATATGTATACTTGATCTATGGATGTCGCTTTGGTTTGCTCATGATTCTTATAAGAACAACCCTGTCACTGAACTGTTCACAGTAACACACTTTCTGCCCTACCATCGGGTTCATAACGAATCCTTGTACTGTTATACCAATATCTGCTGCTGTTGATGTTAAATCTATACTCATCTGACCAGAGAACCTTGGCTTCTTTCCATTTACCTTCACTGATTCCTTCTATATCTAGATGGAGTATTTGCACTTACCTTTTCAGATTTTCTAGCTTTCCTCCCCCGTTCAAGCTCCTGACATTCCATGACCCGAACCGTAGAACGTTATCCTTTCGCTGGTTATTCAACCTTCCTCTCATGGTCACCTACCCTTTGGCAGTCCCCTCCCAGAGATTAGAGTGGGTGGACTAATCCGAAATCTTTTGCCAATGGAAAGATCATGGTTCAAATGGCTCTGAACACTATGCGACTTAACTTCTGAGGTCATCAGTCGCCTAGAACGTAGAACTAATTAAACCTAACTAACCTAAGGACATCACAAACATCCAGGCCCGAGGCAGGATTCGAACCTGCGACCTAGCGGTCACCCGGCTCCAGACTGTAGCGGCTAGAACCCCACGGCCACTGAGGCCGGCGGAAGGATCATCATGACAGTTTTTGAGTTACACGCATACACATGTGTTTTTAATGCAGTGGTTTCCATTGGCCTCTGTATCCTTATGCCACTGATCATTGCATATTCGTCGGCCTTTTAGGAGAGTGTTTCCCACATAACAGCAACATTGCGTATATCCATTAAGGCGTGAGCAAGTGCTTATTTTTAAAATCACTTCATCTCCGCCGGCCAGTGTGGCCGAGCAGTTCTAGGCGCTACAGTCTGGAACCGCGTGACCGCTGCGGTTGCAGGTTCGAATCCTGCCTCGGGCATAGATGTGTATGATGTCCTTAGATTAGTTATGTTGAAGTAGTTCTAAGTTCTAAGGGAGTGATGATCTCAGATGTTAAGTCCCATAGTGCTCCGAGCCATTTGAACCATTAGAACTTCATCTCCTCCCGCTGCTGATGCGTCTCATTATGTTCCAGTGTAAATGATTCAGTGATCTCCAGATCACGAGTATGGTGACTGCAACCATCTCAGTTCTCATATGCCAAAGATACTGATTTCCAGTATTTCCATTTGGAGTCTTAAACTTCCTACTTTTTCTCACGTTCCATGTGGCTATTTTAAAATTAATGTGGTTTTGCTGTATCTTCTTAGTATCAGACCGAGATATTCAACTGTGGGACCAATTTATATCCTAAAAATTAACCGAAAATCTTGCCACGGGTGCAGATGATACTTTGGATACCCATGAGTCATAAGTGTCATCATTTTCTCTTGCCTTCCAAACTCCATATCCCAAATTGCCGTTCTCCACAAGTTACTTCTCCCACCTTCGGGAAAGTTTACCATTTCCAGGAGAAGAGGAAACACTTCCCAAGTAATGTTGCGGTGAGGGCTTTCCCCTTTATCCCTCGATCCCAGTCTACGTTACCCGTCCCATAAATTGGCGTGCCCCACTCTACCACACGGAGATGAGGCCCCACAGTTTCTCTTCATCGGTTCATGTACTTTAATGGCATTTCTTAAGTCCCTCAATTATTTTACGTGTAATAGGCCTTAATTATCGCTAACGCATACTTCTTAGTGTGTTACATTCTTTTAAAATTTTCTTTCTTCGTGGTAGACACATTTGCCGTATATTTTATAGCCTACTGTTTGTTACCTGTAGCTAGTTTTCAGTGGCGTAATGCTAGGAATAATTGATATTTAACTGTCGAAGATTCACTAGTTTAATACTACGAATAACTGATATTCCGTAACAAAAGTCTTGACAAAAGATATGATTTTGCTCAGAGATATTGTTTGTATTTGTTTGCATGTAGCCTATGTCTTATCTTCTGTCAAGATTTTCGCAACAGGCAACAATTTTATAGCACATGCTAGATGCTAGCAAAGTTTCGCTACCACCTTTATATACACTCCTGGAAATTGAAATAAGAACACCGTGAATTCATTGTCCCAGGAAGGGGAAACTTTATTGACACATTCCTGGGGTCAGATACATCACATGATCACACTGACAGAACCACAGGCACATAGACACAGGCAACAGAGCATGCACAATGTCGGCACTAGTACAGTGTATATCCACCTTTCGCAGCAATGCAGGCTGCTATTCTCCCATGGAGACGATCGTAGAGAGGCTGGATGTAGTCCTGTGGAACGGCTTGCCATGCCATTCCCACCTGGCGCCTCAGTTGGACCAGCGTTCGTGCTGGACGTGCAACCCGCGTGAGACGACGCTTCATCCAGTCCCAAACATGCTCAATGGGGGACAGATCCGGAGATCTTGCTGGCCAGGGTAGTTGACTTACACCTTCTAGAGCATGTTGGGTGGCACGGGATACATGCGGACGTGCATTGTCCTCTTGGAACAGCATGTTCCCTGGCCGGTCTAGGAATGGTAGAACGATGGGTTTGATGACTGTTTGGATGTACCGTGCACTATTCAGTGTCCCCTCGACGATCACCAGAGGTGTACGGCCAGTGTAGGAGATCGCTCCCCACACCATGATGCCGGGTGTTGGCCCTGTGTGCGTCGGTCGTATGCAGCCCTGATTGTGGCGCTCACCTGCACGGCGCCAAACACGCATACAGCCATCATTGGCACCAAGGCAGAAGCGACTCTCATCGCTGAAGACGACACGTCTCCATTCGTCCCTCCATTCACGCCTGTCGCGACACCACTGGAGGCGGGCTGCACGATGTTGGGGCGTGAGCGGAAGACGGCCTAACGGTGTGCGGGACCGTAGCCCAGCTTCATGGAGACGGTTGCGAATGGTCCTCGCCGATACCCCAGGAGCAACAGTGTCCCTAATTTGCTGGGAAGTGGTGGTGCGGTCCCCTACAGCACTGCGTAGGATCCTACGGTCTTGGCGTGCATCCGTGCGTCGCTGCGGTCCGGTCCCAGGTCGACGGGCACGTGCACCTTCCGCCGACCACTGGCGACAACATCGATGTACTGTGGAGACCTCACGCCCCACGTGTTGAGCAATTCGGCCTCCCGCATGACCACTATAAGCCCTCGCTCAAAGTCCGTCAACTGCACATGCGGTTCACGTCCACGCTGTCGCGGCATCCTACCAGTGTTAAAGACTGCGATGGAGCTCCGTATGCCACGGCAAACTGGCTGACACTGACGGCGGCGGTACACAAATGCTGCGCAGCTAGCGCCATTCGACGGCCAACACCGCGGTTTCTGGTGTGTCCGCTGTGCCGTGCGTGTGATCATTGCTCGTACAGCCCTCTCGCAGTGTCCGAAGCAAGTATGGTGGGTCTGACACACCGGTGTCAATGTGTTCTTTTTTCCATTTCCATGAGTGTATGTGTACAGATTGTTTAAAAGTGTGCGAAGTGATGTACCAACTGGACGTCAAAATGGAAGCACAGAGAGGACACTAACAGGAAAACGTCTCCTGTCGGAATAAGTAAAAAACTAAAGTTTGGCTTCCATTACGACAGATAATATACATGGCGACACAGCAGAGCATGTTCCACCTTTTCACGGAGCTAACACCCAGCAATATGCTAGAAATAGTGATTATCTTGCAGAAAATCATCTGAAGATTAACTTGAAAAGGTTCGAAAATCTGTTCATAGAATAATAAATAACTAGTCAAAAAATTGACTTTTTGCTGTTGTATGTATATGCATTCAGTTAACAGTCACCGGTACTAAATGACCCGCAACGGAATAGCATTAACATATGTTAGTTCTTAAATATTACTGTCTTCAAGTTAAATTACTTTTAATATGTACTGATTTAAGTTAGCTGTGATCAAAAACTGAGATGGAGATTTTTGCCTGCTATCATCTACATTCTTCTGTGACGAAATGGTTGCCAGGTTATCGAAGACTCGCTAAAACCTTATCAAGAATAAAAAGTTCAGGAACCGTCATTCCTTTTACTTTACATCCAAACAGTGACACCAATAAGTTTCAATAAAATTTAGGCTTGGAGCGTAATATGTGTCAAATGTAGGGATATATCGTCGAAGTTTTAGGTTGCACGGGAACAAAGCTATGTGTCACGACGCAAGCGTCTGTCGTATATTGTCGGTATATCGGCACTTACTATATTAAGATATTTATATCGGTACTAATTTTATTCGCCGGCCGCGGTCGTCTAGCGGTTCTAGGCGCTCAGTCCGGAACCGCGCGACTGCTACGGTCGCAGGTTCGAATCCTGCCTCGGGCATGGATGTGTGTGATGTCCTTCGGTTAGTTAGGTTTAAGTAGTTCTAAGTTATAGGGGACTGATGACCACAGATGTTAAGTCTCATAGTGCTCAGAGCCATTTGAACCATTTGAACTAATTTTATTAAGATATTTGACCGCGAACCCTGTACCCGTAAATGACGCATTACGAAAGAATTGCAGTCCATTCGCGTATTAACTATTGTCCAGGGAGAGTACTACATGTTTCATATCAGCCAATCACTTTCCAATAATAAGCAAACCTCAACGGTTCACTGTGCGTACTGCAACACATCGTACCTAGAGGTGTTAAGCACATAAGTAGCAAGGCGAATTTTGCATAATGTACCAGAAATTAGAAACTGCAATGTCGTATGTCCTTATTAAATCTATTTATTGAGGAATCAGTACAGCAAACAAAAGAAAACTTTGTTGTAGGAATTAAAATCCATGGAGAAGGATATAAAACTTTGAGGTTTGCCGGTGACATTGTAATTATGTCAGAGACAACAAATGACTTGGAAGAGCAGTTGAACGGAATGGACAATTTCTTCAGAGAAGAATGTAAGATGAACATCAAAAAAGCAAAACGAGTATAATGGAATGTAGTCGAATTAAATCAGGTAATGCTGAGGGAATTAGATTAGGAAATGAGACACATAAAGTAGTAGATGAGTTTTGCTATTTGGAAGCAAGAAAACTGAGGATGGTCAAAGTAGATAGCGTATAAAATGTAGACTGGCAATGGCAAAGAAAACATTTCTTAAGAAGAGATGTTTCTTAACATCGAGTACAGATTTAAGTGTCAAGAAGTCATTTCTGAAAGTATTTCTATGAAGATTAGCCAAGTATGGAAATGAAACATGGACGTTAAATAGCTTGGACAAGAAGAGAATAGAAACTTTCGAAATGTGGTGCAACAGAAGAATGCTGAAGATTAGATGGGTAGATCACGTAACTAATGAAGAGATTCTGGAAAGAATTGGGGAGAAGAGGAATTTGTGGCACAACGTGAATAGAAGAAGGGATCAGTTGGTAGGACATGGTCTGAGGCATCAAGGTATCACCAATTTAGTAATGGAGGGCAGCGTAGAGGGTAAAAATCGTAGAGGGAGACCCATAGATGAATACACAAAGCAAATTCAGAAATATGTAGGTCGCAGTAGGCACCTGAAGATGAAGAAGTTTGCTCAGGATAGAGTAGGATGGAGAGCTGCATGAAGCCAGTCTCTGGACTGAAAACCACAACAACAAGAATATGTCCTGAAAACTCGTCAGTGAAAATAAGCAGTTACACTTTACATTTGATAAATGTTAATCTTACATATGTGGCCAAAAATAATTCTCTACAGTTCAATTTTGTACGAGTAATATCAAAAACTTTTTTTTCTGTGACCTAGCACTGCAATAGAGTTTATAAATACTGGTTTCATATACACTTTTATACACAAGTTAATCTTCACATTACTGAGGTTTCTCATTGATAAATTCATAAATAATAGTTTGCGTTCGCTTTTAAATAAACTCTGTGAACAAGAAATACTTAAATAATAGTTTGTGTTCGCTTTTAAATAAAATTTATGAATAAGAACACTTTCTATTCCTTAACATCTCTATAAAAACACTTTACTCTCATTTTTACCGTACTGAAACTATGTTTCAACAAATCATTAGAAGGAAAATTTTGTTTCCCAATAACGTGATTTACTTAATGATTCGGCAATGTTTAGATGTTTACGCAGCTACACATGCTAACTATATTGTGTTCATTATAAGAATAAACCTGATGTAAGCATTGCACCATGCATTCTTCCGCTTATGCTGCTATCTCATTGGATTGCGTTTCACGTGGACCGGAAGCCAAGCTGTTTCGAGTACAATCAAGTACGATACTAACGATACTGTATATGGGCAGGGAACGGAAATAAGGTTGCTGGATTTCGCTTATGACGATATCGTACAGAAGATCGAGCGGTCAGGGCTTGTAAGTGTGCATCCGGGGCTGTCATTAAATGACAGAACAGGAAATTCAGTAAAATAAAGAGAATATATTTCAGTGCATTATATACAAAAGATGCGAGTAGGGAGGAAGTTACCAGGTTTAGACCAATATAGAAGGACAACAACTATGTGAAGTGGGCATCGGAAGTGGAGATGGTTCATGTTAAGTTATGTTGATGTCCGGTTATGCTCATAAGAAGACGTCTGTTCTGTTCGAGGTCTGGATCTTAAGAGAGCGAAGCAACTCTGTTCTGCGCCGGCCGAGCGGTTCTAGGGGACTAATGACCTCAGAAGTTAAGTCCCATAGTGCTCAGAGCCAACAGTATAGTAACTGCGACTATACACGATTTTTTAAATAAAATCTACATGGTTAAAGCATTATTAAGAAAAACGTCAATCGCTGTCAACACATTACAATATTTTAAAATTTCACTCGCAGTGACTTAGTAATAACATATCTAATATAGAAGAATGACCTGTTTCTCTAGTATATTTCTGCCACGGTTGCTGACCAATCGTCACTTTAGTGTTCATTTACGTCAGGTTTACTCTTATGATTAACAAAATATGCCTCCCGCCCGTGCTGTCGGCGGTAACGGGCTCTGGTGTTAATGTTACGAATGAAATTACAAGCGCCAGACGCTACTTCAGTGTTCAAACGCTGTGTAGGATGGGACGGCAGTACGCTCTCAACGATACGGCAGACGTCAGCTTTATTCAGCGGATGCCGCTCGCTTAGCTAGAAGACGAGATGTTCTTAGGGGCTGCATTTCTCCCTCTGAAGGCCTTATCTCCAGCTAGCTATCTCCGTGCACCACGGTCATTGCACAAGGGAGGAACATTCCTCTCTGCAGTGAACCTAGCTTGCGCTCTGAGTCCCTCCGAAATAGACAGGAAGCGAATGCGAAGGTCCTGGCGCCCCTACAGCTGGCTAGCACTCCGTCTGAATACCGATGCAGTATCAGGTACATTGGACGGAGCTGTAACAGATACAGGTCTCCTCGTGCATTTGAATGGGGGACTGGTTGGGTGAGCCCTCTGACTAGCTCATATGCAAAGTCAAACACGTATGAGTACTCTCTCTGAATGGTATGAACCTGTGTGCAAGGCAAATGCATATCTAAAGACGCGGCTGTCCGTGCACGTACGTTTCCGACTAAAGGTCCTTAGTGACTGAAACCAATACGCATTCGCTGATGGCCAGTAGTTACCAACATGAAAGGCAAGTCCGCTGCTTCTCTAGGAAGCATTATAGTCCGCAATCTACACATGGTATTTCAGAAACCAATGGTAAACGGCTCAAGATATCACAGATCTCAGAAAGGCGACGAGACGCCAGATTTGTGTATTTACCTGTAATGAGAGCACTCTAAATTTTTCGCTATTACCGGCGTATTCGATGTAAAAGATTCCGTAGCACTGTTAATAATTAAAATTTATGACTTGTTTGGGACTGTTAGCTGCAGATTTATTTTTATGCGTCCAGTTTCAACCAAATTCATCCAATGATCAACATTGTCGAACAATCGTATCAACATGTTTACGTTTATCATAAAGAAATTAAGGAAGGACTTCAATTCAAGTAATGTTTTCATCCAGTGAGACACGACGACCTGTAACACACGCAGTACAATATAAGATATATGTAATCTTCAATTTTTTTGTTTAAATTACTACTACGTGCGTCACAATAAGTGATATTATACAGTAGTTTAGTTACGTACATTAAGACTGTCATTCCATGAGTTACATGCCCATGGAAGACATTGTCAGCTGCTCGTATTCTGGGCCCTGACAGATAACGAATACCATTTATTGAAACAATGGAAATGCAATTCATTTGGGGAGCTAGTTGGGGGTGGGGAATGAACTGGGCACACGAACGAACGATTACGGTGATAAATCTCTGTCTGAGAGCACTCAGCAGCTCCGTCCCACACACATACAAACACACACGCACACACACACACACACACACACACACACACACACACACACACACACACACACACATGAATGCGTGCAAGCAGTCCCACACACATATACATGATTTTTATGAACAGTTTTTGATTCACACTAGAGTTTGCGGCAGAAGATGCGTAAAAAAGTGGAACACACTATTTTCCGGAAACTTCCTGGCGGATTAAAACTGTGTGCCGGACCGAGACTCGAACTCGGGATCTTTGCCTTTCGCGGTCAGGTGCTCTACTATCTGAGCTACCCACTCCTTACAGCTTTACATCTTCCAGTACCTCGTCTCCTACCTCCTTCTCCTCGAGTCTCGGTCCGGCACACAGCTTTAATCTGCCAGAAAGTCTCCTATCAGCGAACACTCCGCTGCAGAGGGAAAATCTCATCCCGGAGACTATTTTCCTGTTTCATCCTCGAAGAGCATGTGCGAATAATGAAGGCTGAAATCTTTCGGTGCGAGCTCTGATTCCCATTATTGTATCCAAACAGATACTCACTATGTATGTAGGAGTTGATTCTCTGTTTATGTCGGTGTACGTACCGGGTGATCAAAAAGTCAGTATGAATTTGAAAACTCAATAACCGACGGAATAATGTGGATAGAGAGGTAAAATTTGACACACATGCTTCGAATTACATGGGGTTTTATTAGAACCAAAAAAAACACCCCATATTCCTAGATGCGTGTAAGATCTCTTGCGCTCGTCGTTTGGTGATGATCGTGTGCTCAGCTGCCACTTTAATCGTGATTGACCTCCCAGGTCCCCAGACCTCAGTCCTTGCGATTATTGGCTTTGGGGTTACCTGAATTCCCAAGTGTATCGTGATTGACCGACATCTCTAGGGATGCTGAAAGACAACATCCGACGCCAATGCCTCACCATAGCTCCAGACATGCTTTACAGTGCTGTTCATAACATTATTCCTCGATTACAGCTATTGTTGCGGAATGATGGTGGTCATATTGAGCATTTCCTGTAAAGAATATCATCTGTGCTTTGCCTTACTTTGTTATGCTAATTATTGCTATTCTGATCAGATGAAGTGCCACATCTGTAGGACATTTTTTGAATGTTTGTATTTTTCGGTTCTAATAAAACCCCATGTCATTGCAAGCATGTGTGTCAATTTGTACCTCTCTATCTACATTATTCCGTGATTTATTCAGTTTTCAAATTTATACTGACTTTTTGATCACCCGGTACATTTTGAAGGCAATGCTTCTTATATTAATTAAAATTTTTAGTATCACTTATTCCTCTTCAGGTATTCGGTAAATATCTACTACATGGAATGTAACGATGGAAATAAAACATGGCAGTGAAGAAACTACAGGGTATCGCATTCAAAGCGTTTCAATGTGGTGCTATAGATCGTTATTAAGAACTAGGTGCACAGATAAAATTAAATGTGAGAGTCCTCAAAAGAATCGTCAAAGAAATGTGGGAAACATGGATAAGAGGAAGGGATGGGATGATAGGGGACACGTTAAGAAATGAAGGGTAACTTCAATGGTACTTTCGCGAGCCGTAATGGAGGTGGATCAAATATTTTAGAGAGCTTCAGACTGAAAATTCGAAAACTGGTTTAAAGATTGGCAAACCATTTAATTCTTTATATCCATTACACGCTCTCCCCAGTTTCTCGATGATACAGAACGAGGTGAGCTTCTTCCAACTTCTTCGACGTCTGTCGTTAACCGTACCTAGTATGTATACCACAACGTAAAGCGATCCTCCTGAAAAGGACGAACAAGCGTAGCGTAGACCAACTTGTAAATTTGTAGCACCAACTATGTATTCTGCTCATAAATGCAGTCTTTGGTTCGCTTTCCCAACAAAATTTCCCATGTGAGGCTTCTAGGGTAAGTTGTTTGTAATTTCTATCGCAAGGTCTTTCGCTGAACGTACAAACTTTAAGTTAACGCTATTCGATGTGTAAGAGAAACCTATACGAAGTGTTTTATTACTTCTGTGGAAGACCCCACAGTTTCTGTTGTCCAATGCCAATTAGAACCATGCAGATATCTTGTCTAAACCATTTTGTAATTAGTTATGATCTTCAGATGACTTTACTAGACGGTAAACGACAGCGTCACCTTAAAAAATTACAAGAGAGTCCTCATATTTTCTCCGAAACAGTTTGTATAGACTGGAAGCAACTAAAGGCCCCTAATGCTTCCTTGGGAGACACCCGATGTATCCGCAGTTTCACTACCTGACTTCACGTCAGCCACTACGAATTGTGAACTTCTCAACATGAGCCAGCCGGGGTGACAGACGGTTCTAGGCGCTACAGTCTGGAACCGCACGACCGGCTACGGTCGCAGGCTCAAATCCTGCCTCGGGCATGGATGTGTGTGATGTCCTTAGGTTAGTTAGGTTTAAGTAGTTCTACGTTCTAGGGGACTGATGACCTCAGAAATTAAGTCCCATTGTGGTCAGAGCCGTTTGTCATTCTCAACAGGATATCACGAAGCCAGTCACACAGCCGAGATGATACCTAGTAGGCACGCAATTTGATTAGAAGCCGCTTGTGAGAAACTGTGTCGAAAGTCGTATGTATGGAATCAACTTTAGATCCACGTCGATAGGGCTATTCACTTCTTGTCTATGTAGAGTGACCTGTATTTGACAACAAAGATATATTCTGAATACATAAAGTTAGCAACAGAACTTCTAGTACAATTACGTTTTGCGAATACTATACTGAAGCAGGTTGCTTGATGTGTAAAGCAACTGTCCGCTACATCCCCGACCTGAGGCTATTGACGAGAAGATCATACAAACTGTCAACATATGATAGTACGATCGTGTCCTGCACGGAAGATGGCATCATTATCAACGGACAACGACGCCAACGATGACGTCAGGGCACCAATCAAACGGGATAGCGTTTGCCGAGTATTCCCACATTCACAATCGATATGTACACAATCCCATGTACACAAACTGATCTGGCCCGATATCTTTAATGTGAATCGTTCTGTTGCTTTTCGGATGTGGCGACAGTTTATAGAGATCGAAACTGTATCCCGAACACTAGGGCGGGGCAGCCCACGTGTAACATCAGAAAGCGACACGGTTGTGTAAGCGCACAACGGTACAGCCTTAGTGTTGCAAGGCAACTGGCATCTGACGTCGCAGCATCCACTGGACGTTTGTAGTGAGGCAAACGGTGTGCAGAAGCCGTCGGCAGAGTGGCCTTTATTGTGAGAGATCTGCTGTACGTGTACCTCTGACGAGTCTTCACAGAAGGGAACGTCTAGAGTGGAGCCGTCAACATGGCACCTGTGCGGTCGAACACTGGGCCAATGTTCTACATCTACATCTACATGACTACTCTGCAATTCACATTTAAGTGCTTGGCAGAGGGTTCATCGAACCACAATCATACTATCTCTCTACTATTCCACTCCCGAACAGCGAGCGGGAAAAACGAACACCTAAACCTTCCTGTTCGAGCTCTGATTTCTCTTATTTTATTTTGATGATCATTCCTACCTATGTAGGTTGGGTTCAACAAAATATTTTCGCATTCGGAAGAGAAAGTTGGTGACTGAAATTTCGTAAAAAGGTCTCGCCGCGACGAAAAACGTCTATGCTGTAATGACTTCCATCCCAACTCGTGTATCATATCTGCCACACTCTCTCCCCTATAACGTGATAATACAAAACGAGCTGCCCTTTTTTGCACCCTTTCGATGTCCTCCGTCAATCCCACCTGGTAAGGCTCCCACACCGCGCAGCAATATTCTAACAGAGGACGAACGAGTGTAGTGTAAGCTATCTCTTTAGTGGACTTGTTGCATCTTCTAAGTGTCCTGCCAATGAAACGCAACCTTTGGCTCGCCTTCCCGACAATATTATCTATGTGGTCGTTCCAACTGAAGTTGTTCGTAATTTTAACACCCAGGTACTTAGTTGAATTGACAGCCTTGAGAAATGTACTATTTATCGAGTAATCGAATTCGAAAGGATTTCTTTTGGAACTCATGTGGATCATCTCACACTTTTCGTTATTTAGCGTCAACTGCCACCTGCCACACCATACAGCAATCTTTTCTAAATCGCTTTGCAACTGATACAGGTCTTCGGATGACCTTACTAGACGGTAAATTACAGCATCATCTGCGAACAGTCTAAGAGAACTGCTCAGATTGTCACCCAGGTCATTTATATAGATCAGGAACAGTAGAGGTCCCAGGACGCTTCCCTGGGGAACACCTGATATCACTTCAGTTTTACTCGATGATTTGCCGTCTATTACTACGAACTGCGACCTTCCTGACAGGAAATCACGAATCCAGTCGCACAACTGAGACGATACCCCATAGCTCCGCAGCTTGATTAGAAGTCGCTTGTGAGGAACGGTGTCAAAAGCTTTCCGGAAATCTAGAAATACGGAATCAACTTGAGATCCCCTGTCGATAGCGGCCATTACTTCGTGCGAATAAAGAGCTAGCTGCGTTGCACAAGAGCGATGTTTTCTGAAGCCATGCTGATTACGTGTCAATAGATCGTTCCCTTCGAGGTGATTCATAATGTGTGAGTACAGTATATGCTCCAAAACCCTACTGCAAATCGACGTCAATGATATAGGTCTGTAGTTAAATGGATTACTCCTACTACCCTTCTTGAACAGTGGTGCGACCTGCGCAATTTTCCAATCTGTAGGTACAGATCTATCGGTGAACGAGTGGTTGTATATGAGTGCTAAGTAGGGAGCTATAGTATCAGCGTAATCTGAAAGGAACCTAATCGGTATACAATCTGGACCTGAAGACTTGCCCTTATCAAGCGGTTTGAGTTGCTTCGCAACCCCTAAGGTATCTACTTCTAAGAGACTCATGCTAGCAGATGTTCGTGTTTCAAATTCTGGAATATTCCATTCGTCTTCCCTGGTGAAGGAATTTCGGAAAACTGCGTTCAATAACTCCGCTTTAGCGGCACAGTCGTCGATAACAGTACCATCGGCACTGCGCAGCGAAGGTATTGACTGCGTCTTGCCGCTTGTGTACTTTACATACGACCAGAATTTCTTCGGATTTTCTACAAAACTTCGAGACAATGTTTCGTTGTGGAACCTATTAAAGGCATCTCGCATCGAAGTAAGTGCCAAATTTCGCGCGTCTGTAAATTTTAGCCCATCTTCGGGATTTCGCGTTCTTCTGAACTTCGCATGCTTTTTCCGTTGCCTCTGCAACAGCGTTCGGACCTTTTTTGTGTACCACTGGGGATCCGTTCCATCTCTTACCAATTTATGAGGTATGAATATCTCAATTGCTGTTGCTACTATATCTTTGAATTTGAGCCACATCTCGTCTACATTCGCGTAGTCAGTTCGGAAGGAATGGAATTTGTCTTTTAGGAACGCTTCTAGTGGCACTTTATCCGCTTTTTTAAATAAAATTATTTGGCTTTTGTTTCTGATGGATTTGGAAGAAATGGTATTGAGCCTTGCTACAATGACCTTGTGATCACTAATCCCTGTATCAGTCATGATGCTCTCTATCAGCCCTGGATTGTTTGTGGCTAAGAGGTCAAGTGTGTTTTCGCAACCATTTACAATTCGCGTGGGTTCGTGGACTAACTGCTCGAAATAATTTTCGGAGAAAGCATTTAGGACAATCTCAGAAGACGTTTCTTTCCACACATGTCCCGATTTGTTGTGGACAGCGTTTCTCGACGGAATCGGATCTGGAGGGAACGTGGAACGCCACGTCCGGACCCAACACGATATAAGCGTCAAATGAAGAACTACAAATAATGAAACTTGTCTAGCTCTACGGCGGAAACCAGATGGAGCTATAGTTGGCCAGCTAGATCGGGCTGCCATAGGTCAAACGGATATCAACTGCGTTTTGTTAAATAGGAACCCCATTTTGTATTAAATATTCGTGTTGTACGTAAAGAAATTGAACGTTTTAGTTAGATCACTTTTTTCGCTTTGTGATAGATGGCGCTGTAATAGTCACAAACATATGGCTTACAACTTTAGACGAACAGTTGGTAACAGGTAGGTTTTTTAAATTAAAATACTGAACTTAGGTAAGTTTAAACATTTTGTTTCGGTTTTTCTAATGTGATACGTGTACCTTTGTGAGCTTATCATCTCTGACAACGCATGCTGTTACAGCGTGATTACCTGTAAATACCACATTGATGCAATAAATGCTCAAAATGATGTCCGTCAACCTCAGTGCATTTCGCAATTCGTGTAAGGACATTCCCCTCAACAGCGAGTATTTCGCCTTTCGTAATGTTCGCGCATGCATTGACAATGCCCTGACACGTGTTGTCAGGCGTTGCCGGTGGTTCACGATAGCAAATATCCTTCAACTTTCCCCACAGAAAGAAATCCGGGGACGTCAGAATCGGTGAAAGTGCGGGCCATGGTATGGTGCTTCGACGACCAATCCACCTGTCATGAAATATGCTATTCAATACCGCTTCAAGCGCACGTGAGCTATGTGCCGCAAACCAATCACGTTGGAAGTACATCGCCATTGTGTCATGCAGTGAAACATCTTGTCCTAACATCGGCATACCATTACGTAGGAAACCAACATACATTGCACCATTTAGATTGCCATTGATGAAATGGAGGCCAGTTATCCTTCCTCCCATAATGCCGCACCATACATTAACCCACCAAGGTCGCTGATGTTTCTCTTGTCAAAGCCATCGTGGATTTTCCGTTGCCTAACTGTGCATATTATGCCGGTTTACGTTACCGCTGTTGGTGAATGACGCTTCGTCGTTAATTAGAAAGCGTGCAAAAAATCTGTCATCGTGCCGTAACTTCTGTTGAGACCAGTGGCAGAACTGTACACGACGTTCAAAGTCATCGCCATGGAATTCATGGAGCATAGAAATATGGTACGGTTGCAATCGATGTTGATGTAGCATTCTCAACACCGACATTGTTGAGATTCCCGATTCTCGCGCAATTTGTCTGCTACTAATGTGCGGATTATTCGCGACAGCAGCTAAGACACATGCTTGGGCATTACCATTTGTCCCAGGTCGTGATTGACGTTTCACACGTGGCTGAACACTTGGATGATGTCGTCCAGTACACCGAGCAGCATACACAGCACACGCCCATTAGGCATTTTGATCACAACAGTCATACAGCAACACGAGACCTTTTCCGCAATTGTCAAACGGTGCATTTTAACACGGGTAATGTATCACGAAGCAAATACCCACCGAACTGGCAAAATGTTACGTGATACCATGTACTTACATGTTTGCGACTATTACAGCGCCAGCTGTCACAAAGCGAAAAAAGTGGCCAACTAAAACAGTCATATTTCTTTACGTACTACACGAATATGTAATAAAAATGGGGGTTCCTATTTAAAAAAAACTCAGTTGATATCCGTTTCAGGTACGGCAGCGCCATCTAGCGGCGGGCCAACCATAGCGCCATCTGGTTTCCCTCTTAAAGCTACATGAGTTTTCTTCTTTGTAATTTTTTCGTTTGATGCTTATTTCGTGAGATATTTGGCCCGGTGACTTTCAATGGACCACCCTGTATACTCATAAAATGTCCCATATCTTTGTATAACAATCTTTGCACAGCTGTGAATTCACGCTGAAGTTGTGGAGACTATCTGTTTACTATTAAATTGTCTGACGTTGGCTTAGGAAGCCGAAAGTAAGTTCATTACGAACATTATCGTGGAACATTAACGCTGTATATACGTCTACGTTCCTGCCAGAACTGACGGAGTTTTCCATAAATAAAAATGTGACTCTCGTGAGGCTTAAAGTAACTATGGAGCACAACCTTGCAAAAATACTTCTTCACATCGTTTGGCAACATTTCATATGATTTGTTTGTGTTTCACTGTAAAGTGAGCAGCGACCACCCACTTATAGCAGTCTGGATAACGAACGTCATCGAGGATAGCCGTTTGCCAACAAAGTCGGGATGAAAGCATCTCTACCATTGCCATACGCGGTGTCAGTAGTTTTGTCACCTCAAATATCTTTGGTTACTTGCGTATCGCGGGCGTGAAAGTGTGTATGTCCGGCTAGCTTACTCTCTAAATTCAGGCTGATACGTAGGTTTTAATGACACCTCTTCAGCGTCGTTCCTCATACGCAAGTATAAAATATGGAGGCATATCTCATGACTTGTCTTTACATCAGTTCTGCAAGTATCTCTGGGTTAGTTCCAAACTTCTAACATCACTGAAGTTGTGAATGGGTCTTGTGACTCAACTAGTAGTATCATTCTCCTATAACGTAAGCTACAGAGTGAAATATACTTTATAAAATCTGATGTATTGACTTCTTTCATCACCTCTCCTCTCTGACAACGACTATGGAAGCATCTTTATAAGTGGCGTAGCTTAGTCACTGAAGTACCTGCTCCGGTTGTTCTTAAAATACTTTGCCCTTATCTCACATCATGTGCATATGCGACAAAAATACGCATTGTAAATTCTTTTCTAGAAAACAGTTTCTAAAACGTGAGGAAAATTAGTGTTGTAAGTAAAATGCACATTACCTCGAAAGAAGAAGTTAAACAGGCGTAGCCAGACCCGTTTTACCGTTGAGAGAGAAACAAACTCGCCCAGCTGTTCTCACAATAAATTTGTGTATTTTTCTCCCTCGCCGCCGACATTCATATTTTGAATTCATTGCTTCCGCGCGAAACATTTTTTTTCCGTTCCTCCTTTTTTTTTACATTGTCGCTGCCGGGCGGAGCATAAACACAGAGCTGCGTGGCAAGTTCAGTTTGTACGCCCCATAGCCCGCTGCAGTGATACTAAACAAACGATGTCCGCGCGTTTCGCACCGCCTGCGTCTTTTTGGCGGTCAGTTAATGAGGTAGTAACACATATGAAACGACGCCTTCTATGTCTGTCCTGAGCTCTTCTTCCCTTCCACCCTCCCCCCCCCCACCCCCCGCCAACCCCCCTGCCCCCCCACTCCCACTTAAAGGTTCAAGCGCCAAGAGTGGGATTAAAATTCACGGTTGGATTTGCATGACATTGTTATCGTCATTGAAGAATAATTACAGGATCTTTTGAATGGAACAGATACCAATGAATACAGAATACCTACAGAGAATAAACCGGAAATATGGCAAAAGTAGTGAGACGTAGCCGTAATGAAAATAGTTAGAAACTTAAAACTAAAACTGTTGGTAACGAAGCCGCTCAAGTTAAGGAATTCAGCAAAATTCGAAGCAAAATAACTCATCACGGATGAATCAAGAAGGCCAAAAATCAGAAGCGTAGGGAATGATGGAGTTCTTGGACAAGAAAAGCACAGCACTATATGGTAGCTATTCACGGACAGGGATGAAACAGGAACAAAAGAGAATTGAAGCGTTTGAGACGTGGTGCTACCGAAGAATGTTGAAAATTAGTGCGGCACATATGATGGGACATGAGAAAGTTGTCCTCAGAGTCGACGAAGAACGTAACGCATGGAAAACTCTGACAGGAATAAAGGGCATCATGATAGGACCCATGTTAATACATCAGGTAAAAACCTTCATAATAAAACATGGGAACGAAAAGCAGTTCTTGGCGAATAGTTAGTGAGACGAATATTGACGTACTTAGGCTTAGGGCATGTCTTCATGGATCATATTCTAGCCAGCAAACTATATCTGCTGACACTGTACTGGCTGGCTCTAGTGTAGATAAACGTTGACAGGTACGCGTCTATAGGAAATGAGAATAATTTTGAGGTTGGTAATCAGTTACAGCAAGACTCAAAGAATGCATATCCACTATGTTCTTCTTCTAAACTTCCCGTATTAAGTCAACTGTGGTCTGTGACGGTTCCCACCTTTTCCTCAAATCTGTCAGGATCTCTTCCCTTTTCGTTTAAAGTTCCTTAGCTAATGTGGTAGTTTATGTGGATCCACTTTTTGAAGATATTCATAGTGTTTTTTCATCCAGTATTTCCTTCTCACTCCACTATCGAATCTGTCCGTTGCGTATTTTATATATTCTTTTACATCCTTTGAGTGGCCCATGATATCTCTTTTTCGTTCCTTGGATTTCATCGTTTTGTATTTTATTCACTACCCACGATTCACTACAATATAATTAGGTTGGTCACGTGACAGTTCTTTCCATTTTTTATGCTTAAAGTTCAGTTAATTGTTCCACAGATACTTTCCAATCTATTCTACTTAATCTGCATACCCTCTTCATATTAATAGAAAAGTATACATACAATATAATTACAATTTAGGTCTTACATTGCATTTGCGTTAGCTACTATCTCAGTTCTCATTGAATATTTTTCACAAAATACTATTGACTCAGTTTTACTTGAAGATATTTTCATATTACAGTCTCAGTATATTTTATTTCGTCCAAAATTCCTCTTTGTAAAGCATGTTCTCTTGAAAAAGTCAGTGGCATAATTTAGCTTTGCCGAATTCCTTAGTTGTGCCCCATTGTTTTACTAGAATTCTGTCTGCGAACTAAACATTCAACAGCGTAAGGGACAAACGGAAGTCCTATCTCACCCCTTTATTTGTTGTATCGATTCTCTCTCTATGCCTTCTGCACCTAAGATTCCTGATGCTCCTTTATACAGAATTATTATGACGTATCTGTCTGTGCTCCACGATTCAACACAACTGTTCTCTAACCACAATATCAAAGGATACCTCAAAATCTATAAAAGCAATGATTCTCACCTTGTTAAACTCTCTCTGCTTTTCAATAAGCTACTGTAAAACAAAGACAGCACGTGTCGTTGATTGTCACTTTCTATACACAACCTGCTCTTCCACAAGCAAAAATTATGCTAATGATTTCAGTTTTGCGTTCAAAATTCTTGGATAAAGTTTATGTGTCGTAAGCAAGTTCATTCCTCTGCACTTGTCATACCATTTTTTCTCCTGTCTTATATTTCTATACTACTTTTGCTTATTTCAATTTCGTAGTACTTTTGCTCCTATTTAGCATATTCCAAATAAATATGGAAATGTAATGTGTAGTGAAAATAGTCCATATTTAATTAAATCTGCATTAGTTCCATGTAAATCTGTTGTATCTTGGTGCTTTACGTTTTTCAATGCTGCTGAGATTTCTTTTAATTTTGTGTCATCAAGGCCTTTCACTTCTAATTCTGGATAATTTTCTTTCTTCTCTTCCATGTTAGCACCATACCATTTTTGGTGGTATTTAATCCACTCCTTTTTCGTAATATTCTTCAAATAAATTGCATATTCTTGTGTTCGATTTAGTGTTTTCAAAACCTTAAATGCTATCTCATTATGGCTACGAATATCATGTTCTGTATTACTAATGAACAGGTCTCAGGGTTGCTAGTTGACTCTCTTAGCCACTCCATTTGCATAATTCCCTTTCTGTATGTAGATGCGCTTATTTTAAAAAAAATAAAAAATCCACTACATATTTACAATGAAATAATATATCGAACAATTGAGTATTTACGTGTAAGACAGAAAACGAGTAAATGGGTAGCAACGTAAATAAACAGAGGATTAAAAATGGTGAGGATTTGTTCTGGAAAATTCAATCAGAATTACGGAAATAAATTTCCAATGTTTCTGAAACGTCAGAAGTCAATGTGCTTACCATTGTCTGTAAGATATAGACGCTTAATGCTAAAACCATTTAAAATGCTAGAGATGTTGAGAGAGCAAGGGAGATAACCTGTTTGTACTAATTGCTACATGAGACAGGTATAGTAGAACCAACTAGACTCGAAAATGTAATTATGACTGAAATGACAATGAAGATGAAACGACCGTGGACTCCGGTGATTGAACTGTATTGCGTATAATGAAAGACGAGACGACAGAATCCGATCTAGTGGACGTCAGCCATACTGCAGTAACCGGCCGATCCACAAAAATTGTGGTCAAAGTAACGGCAACAGGAAGAATTTAGACTTCAGAGTCGAACAGCCATGAGAAAGGCACAAAACAAGTGATAGTAACTCGACTGCTACAATATCAGGGGGTTATAATTAAACTTTCCGTATTTAACACGTTATAACACGGAAACTAATTACCGTACGAGTACCAAACACGCTGGCATTAACGTCCAGAGTATGGTATGCATGATTTCCATGCGTCACTGTGTCACAGTCCAGTTCCAACTATGGCCACCAGGTACCGTGATTGGTCATCGCTGGTCAAAGTCTCACACAGCGGGCCAGTCGCAGTGGTGACTTGTAAACATGGGCTTGGTCAAAAGGAGCAGGACATTATTGCAGAAGTTCTATTATCAAAGCAACAGTAATGCTGCAGCTGCACTTCGAGGAAATAGCCAGCTGCAAGGATTAGAAAAGGGTCCTCTTTCTCCGCCTGCTATGCGGAGCATGAAGAAGACGTTCGAATGAACTGGAGGACTGGTCGCCGCTCCGGGAAGAGGCTGACGGCCGGTTGCACCACAGGGAGTTGATGAAATCCCTGTTGATGTGGCAGGCAACGCTGCGTGCAATCCCCGATCTTCAGGCAGTGCGCGTGCTGTGTCACGACAGTTTAACATGCCGTGGTCCATGGATGGTGATTCGAACGATTCTCAAACGGTATCCGTACAAGATCCGCATAGTACAGTACAGCAGATTGCACCACAGGACGCAGAACGAACTGTTTACATCTCTCTCTCTTCCTCGCAAGGATTGAAGATGACGGGGGTTCAGCCTGGACCTTCCTATTAGTAGACGAAGCACATTTTTCTGTGACGGGTGAGGTGGACACACAGAATTGCCGAGTGTGAGGGTCACCACCTGAGTCACTGTGCTTGAAATTCCTCTGTATGGTGAACGCGTCACCGTATGGTGTGACTTCACGGCTACGATTATCATTGGCCCACACTTTTTTGAACAGGCTGGCGCACAAGGACCAAAAACGTGCAGTGCTACTGGCCAATATTATTGTGATATGCTTCGCCGCCATGTCATACCCGCCTGAAGGAGAGAGGCTCACTGAAGTCAACAGTTTTCATGCAAGATGGGGCCCCTTCGCACATCGCTACTGAATTTCACCGGCTTCTCCGAAACACATTTGGAAACGATCGAACTGTCAGCTGATCGTTTCCGAATGCTTGGCCAGCACGACCACCTGATTTCACGTTCCCTGCGATTTCTGGTTGTGGAGCTACCTTAAGGACAGGCTTACCAGGGGAGCATTCGCACATGTGCTGATCTGAAGCGCAAAATATCAAGAGAGGTATCCACCAAATCTGCGGACAAGCTTCGTTCTGCTCTGCAGAATACAATTCCGCCCTTTCAGACTCTCCTGGACACTGATGGGCGCCATGTTGAGCCCCTTTCGTAGCAGTAATGGTACCGGTATGTAAAGGAACGGTGTGCCCTAGCAGCACATTGGAAGTGTTTCAGTTGAATTTATTCTCCATTATTTCTCTATTCCGTGTTCTTTGCTACGGCCGCAGGTTCGAATCCTGCCTCTGGCATGGATGTGACTGACCTCCTGAGGTTAGTTAGGTTTAAGTAGTTCTAAGTCTAGGGGACTGATGACCTACCTACTAAGTCCCATGGTGCTTAAAGCCATTTGAACCATTTTAACCCCATGTTTTTGACATTAATGCTAGCAAGTTTGGTTCCCTTTCGATAATTACTTTCCATGTTATAACGTGATAAATGGGGAAAGTTCAATTATAGCCACCCGGTATTTTAACACAGCCACACTCTAAATAGTAAGATTTTCTTATACACTCCTGGAAATTGAAATAAGAACACCGTGAATTCATTGTCCCAGGAAGGGGAAACTTTATTGACACATTCCTGGGGTCAGATACATCACATGATCACACTGACGGAACCACAGGCACATAGACACAGGCAACAGAGCACGCACAATGTCGGCACTAGTACAGTGTATATCCACCTTTCGCAGCAATGCAGGCTGCTATTCTCCCATGGAGACGCGAATGTAGACGAGATGTGGCTCAAATTCAAAGATATAGTAGCAACAGCAATTGAGAGATTCATACCTCATAAATTGGTAAGAGATGGAACGGATCCCCCGTGGTACACAAAAAAGGTCCGAACGCTGTTGCAGAGGCAACGGAAAAAGCATGCGAAGTTCAGAAGAACGCGAAATCCTGAAGATGGGCTAAAATTTACAGACGCGCGAAATTTGGCACGTACTTCGATGCGAGATGCCTTTAATAGGTTCCACAACGAAACATTGTCTCGAAATTTGGTAGAAAATCCGAAGAAATTCTGGTCGTATGTAAAGTACACAAGCGGCAAGACGCAGTCAATACCTTCGCTGCGCAGTGCCGATGGTACTGTTATCGACGACTGCGCCGCTAAAGCGGAGTTATTGAACGCAGTTTTCCGAAATTCCTTCACCAGGGAAGACGAATGGAATATTCCAGAATTTGAAACACGAACATCTGCTAGCATGAGTTTCTTAGAAGTAGATACCTTAGGGGTTGCGAAGCAACTCAAATCGCTTGATACGGGCAAGTCTTCAGGTCCAGATTGTATACCGATTAGGTTCCTTTCAGATTGCGCTGATACTATAGCTCCCTACTTAGCACTCATATACAACCGCTCGCTCACCGATAGATCTGTACCTACAGATTGGAAAATTGCGCAGGTCGCACCAGTGTTCAAGAAGGGTAGTAGGAGTAATCCATTTAACTACAGACCTATATCATTGACGTCGGTTTGCAGTAGGGTTTTGGAGCATATACTGTATTCAAACATTATGAATCACCTCGAAGGGAACGATCTATTGACACGTAATCAGCATGGCTTCAGAAAACATCGCTCTTGTGCAACGCAGCTAGCTCTTTATTCGCACGAAGTAATGGCCGCTATCGACAGGGGATCTCAAGTTGATTCCGTATTTCTAGATTTCCGGAAAGCTTTTGACACCGTTCCTCACAAGCGACTTCTAATCAAGCTGCGGAGCTATGGGGTATCGTCTCAGTTGTGCGACTGGATTCGTGATTTCCTGTCAGGAAGGTCGCAGTTCGTAGTAATAGACGGCAAATCATCGAGTAAAACTGAAGTGATATCAGGTGTTCCCCAGGGAAGCGTCCTGGGACCTCTACTGTTCCTGATCTATATAAATGACCTGGGTGACAATCTGAGCAGTTCTCTTAGGTTGTTCGCAGATGATGCTGTAATTTACCGTCTAGTAAGGTCATCCGAAGACCAGTATCAGCTGCAAAGCGATTTAGAAAAGATTGCTGTATGGTGTGTCAGGTGGCAGTTGACGCTAAATAACGAAAAGTGTGAGATGATCCACATGAGTTCCAAAAGAAATCCGTTGGAATTCGATTACTCGATAAATAGTACAATTCTCAAGGCTGTCAATTCAACTAAGTACCTGGGTGTCAAAATTACAAACAACTTCAGTTGGAAGGACCACATAGATAATATTGTCGGGAAGGCGAGCCAAAGGTTGCGTTTCATTGGCAGGACACTTAGAAGATGCAACAAGTCCACTAAAGAGACAGCTTACACTACACTCGTTCGTCCTCTGTTAGAATATTGCTGCGCGGTGTGGGATCCTTACCAGGTGGGATTGACGGAGGACATCGAGAGGGTGCAAAGAAGGGCAGCTCGTTTTGTATTATCGCGTTATAGGGGAGAGAGTGTGGCAGATATGATACACGAGTTGGGATGGAAGTCATTACAGCATAGACGTTTTTCGTCGCGGCGAGACCTTTTTACGAAATTTCAGTCACCAACTTTCTGTTCCGAATGCGAAAATATTTTGTTGAGCCCAACCTACATAGGTAGGAATGATCATCAAAATAAAATAAGAGAAATCAGAGCTCGAACAGAAAGGTTTAGGTGTTCGTTTTTCCCGCTCGCTGTTCGGGAGTGGAATAGTAGAGAGATAGTATGATTGTGGTTCGATGAACCCTCTGCCAAGCACTTAAATGTGAATTGCAGAGTAGTCATGTAGATGTAGATGTAGATGTAGAGACGATCGTAGAGATGCTGGATGTAGTCCTGTGGAACGGCTTGCCATGCCATTTCCACCTGGCGCCTCAGTTGGACCAGCGTTCGTGCTGGACGTGCACACCGCGTGAGACGACGCTTCATCCAGTCCCGAACATGCTCAATGGGGGACAGATCCGGAGATCTTGCTGGCCTAGAGCACGTTGGGTGGCACGGGATACATGCGGACGTACATTGTCGTGTTGGAACAGCAAGCCGGCCGCGGTGGTCTCGCGGTTCTAGGCGCGCAGTCTGGAACTGTGGGACTGCTACGGTCGCAGGTTCGACTCCTGCCTCGGGCATGGGTGTGTGTGAGGTCCTTAGGTTAGTTAGGTTTAAGTAGTTCTAAGTTCTAGGGGACTGATGACCACAGCAGTTGAGTCCCATAGTGCTCAGAGCCATTTGAACCATTTGGAACAGCAAGTTCCCTTGCCAGTCTAGGAATGGTAGAACGATGGGATCGATGACGGTTTGGATGTACCGTGCACTATTCAGTGTCCCCTCGACGATCACCAGAGGTGTACGGCCTGTGTAGGAGATCGCTCCCCACACCATGATGCGGGGTGTTGGCCCTGTGTGCCTCGGTCGTATGCAGTCCTGATTGTGGCGCTCACCTGCACGGCGCCAAACACGCATACGACCATCATTGGCACCAAGGCAGAAGCGACTCTCATCGCTGAAGACGGCACGTCTCCATTCGTCCCTCCATTCACGCCTGTCGCGACACCACTGGAGGCGGGCTGCATGATGTTGGGGCGTGAGCGGAAGACGGCCTTACGGTGTGCGGGACCGTAGCCCACCTTCATGGAGACGGTTGCGAATGGTCGTCGCCGATACCCCAGGAGCAACAGTGTCCCTAATTTGCTGGGAAGTGGCGGTGCGGTCCCTTACGGCACTGCGTAGGATCCTACGGTGTTGGCGTGCATCCGTGCGTCGCTGCGGTCCGGTCCCAGGTCGACGGGCACGTGCACCTTCCGCCGACCACTGGCGACAACATCGATGTACTGTGGAGACCTCACGCACCACGTGTTGAGCAATTCGGCGGTACGTCCACCCGGCCTCATGCATGCCCACTATACGCCCTCGCTCAAAGTCCGTCAACTGCACATACGGTTCACGTCCACGCTGTCGCGGCATGCTACCAGTGTTAAAGACTGCGATGGAGCTCCGTATGCCACGGCAAACTGGCTGACACTGACGGCGGCGGTACACAAATGCTGCGCAGCTAGCGCCATTCGACGGCCAACACCGCGGTTCCTGGTGTGTCCGCTGTGCCGTGCGTGTGATCATTGCTTGTACAGCCCTCTCGCAGTGTCCGGAGCAAGTATGGTGGGTCTGACACACCGGTGTCAATGTGTTCCTTTTTCCATTTCCAGGAGTGTCGATTTGTAAGAGGTCCTTGACTAAGGAATTTATTGCTAGCGCACTCCAGCAGATGTAATTTCGATGGCTGCGATATGTAAGCTATAAGAGAAGCTCAGACCAGAGAGTAGTGTCGGCAGCGGTAGTAGTAGTAGCTCGCAGTCGGGCGTGTGGGTGAGGTCGCTCTTAGAGAGCAGTTGTGTAGCCGTGTAACTGACAGGGAGCACATGTGTCCTGTATGGAATTACGACGGCCGGTCGTGGAGAACGATGGCGGTGTTCAGCGATGTAATATAAGCTACACTTACTGCCACCCGAATATGTAAGTTGCAACAAGTCATTTTGTACTATCGTTATTTCAGAGTCACATGTAAATAATTTTCAATAATTTTTCAATAATAATCTTTCTTATAAAGATAACTTCTGGCACTAATTCATCTGAATTTAAAGTTTTTACTAATTTCTCCTGCCCATAGTCATGCCTGTTATCGTAAATAAAATCAATGTTTTCTCATACATAACAAAATCCTAGGCCCAACGTTACACTGGGCTGTGCCAGAAAAATTTCTTATAGGAGCAGACACATACGCGTTATACGGCAACATAATTCAGGTAAGAATCTTCAGTTAATTCAGAATGACTCTTCAGGGCCATGATGCAGCATTGCTACGCCAAGATTTTCCGGTTTAGATTCACAGTCAGTTAATTATTGAAAGATTATGTATCAGTCAAATTTTTTTATTGAGAGGTTAGACACATTTTTATTTGCGAGGTTACGGAAATAAATTGTTGGGGGGTTACAAATTGATAGTTTACAGTCAGTAATCTTAGCTTATTGTTTTTGTTTTTGTTGTCGTTGTTGTGGTGGTATTATGTCCTAAGACTGGTTTGATGCAGGTCTCCATGCTTCTCTATCCTGTGCAAGCTTCTTCATCTCCCAGTACCTAATGCAGACTACATCCTTTTGAATCTGCTTAGTGTATTCATCTCTTGGTCCCCCCCCCCCCCCTACGATTTTTACCCTCCACGCTGCACTCCAATGATAAATTGGTGATCCTTCGATGTCTGAGAACATGTTCTAACAACCGATTCTTTCTTCTAGTCAATCTGGCCACAGGCTCTTCTTCTCCCCAATTCTGTTCAATACCTCCTCATTAGGTATGTGATCTACCCATCCAACCTTCAGCATTCTTCTGTAGCACCACATTTCGGAAACTTCTATTCTTGTCTAAACTATTTATCGTCCACGTTTTCACTTCCATACGTGGCTACACTCCATACAAATACTTTCAGAAACGACTTCCTGATATTTAAATCTATACTCGATGTTACCAAATTTTTCTCCTTCAGAAACGCTTTCCTTGCCATTGCCATTCTACATTTTATATCCTCTCTAAAAAAAATGGCTCTGAGCACAATGGGACTCAACAGCTGTGGTCATCAGTCCCCTAGAACTTAGAACTACTTAAACCTTCCTAACCTAAGGACATCACACACACCCATGCCCGAGGCAGGATTCGAACCAGCGGCCGTACCAGCAGCGCGGCTCCGGACTAGAGCGCCTAGAACCGCACGGCCACCGCGGCCGGCTATATCCTCTCTTCTTCGACCATCATAGGTTATTTTGCTCCCCTAATAGCAAAACTCCTTTCCTACTTTAAGTGACTCATTTCCTAATCTAATTCCCTCAGCATCATCCTAATTAAATCCACTACATTCCATTATCCTCTTTTTGCTTTTGTTGATATTCATCTTATACCCTCCTTTCAAGACGTTGTCCATTCTGTTCGACTGCTCTTCCAAGTCCTTTTCTGTCTCTGACAGAATTACAATGTCATCGGCGAACGTCAAAGTTTTTATTTCTTCTCCATAGATTTTAAAACCTATTCCGAACTTTTCTTTTGTTTCCTTTATTGCTTGCTCAATGTACAGATTGAATAACATCGGGGATAGGCTACAACCCTGTCTCACCCCCTTCCCAACCACTGCTTCTCTTTCATGTCCCTCGACTCTTATAACTGCTATCTGGTTTCTGTACAAATTGTAAATAGCCTTTCGCTCCCCGTTTTTTACCCCTGCCATCTTCAGAATTTGAAAGACAGTATTGCAATCAACATTTGCAAAAGCTTTCCCTAAGTCTACAAATGCAAGAAACGTAGGTTTGCCTTTCCTTAATCTTTCTTCTAAGGTAAGTCGTAGGGTCAGTATTGCCTCACGTGTTCCAACATTTCTACGGAAACCAAACTGATCTTCCCCGAGATCGGCTTCTGCTAGTTTTTCCATTCGTCTGTAAAGAATTCGTGTTAGTATTTTGCAAGTGTGGCTTATTAAACTGATGGTTCGGTAATTTTCACATCTGTCAACACCTGCTTTCTTAGGGATTGAAATTTTTATATTCTTCCTGAAGTCTGAGGGAATTTCGCCTGTCTTGCTCACCAGAAGCTAGGGTTTTGTCAGGACAGGCTCTCCTAAAGCTGTCAGTAGTTGTAATGGAATGTTGTCTACTGCGGGGGCCTTGTTTCGAATCAGGTCCTTCAGTGCTCTGTCACTCTTCACCCAGTATCATATCTCCCATTTCATCTTCATCTACATCCTCTTCCATTTCCATAATATTGTCCTCAAGTACATCGCCCTTGTCCAGACCATATATATACTCCTTCCACCTTTCTGCTTTCCCTTCTTTGCTTAGATCTGGGCTTCCATCTGAGCTCTTGATATTCATGCAAGTGGTTCTCCTTTCTCCAAAGGTCTCTTTAATTTTCCTGTAGGCAGTATCTATCTTACCCGTATTGGGATAAGCCTCTACATCCTTACATTTGTCCTCTAACCATCCCTGCTTAGCCATTTTGCACTTCCTGTCGATATCATTTTTGAGACGTTTGTATTCCTTTTTGCCTGCTTCATTTACTGCTTTTTTATATTTTCTCCTTTCATAAATTAAATTCAATATTTCTTCTGTTACCCAAGGGTTTCTACTAGCCCCCGTCTTTTTGCCTATTTGATGCTCTGCTGCCTTCACTATTTCATCCCTCTGCACCTGTGGTTTTTTCGGTTTATCCAGGTCCCATCTCCTCAAATTCCAACCTTTATGCAGTTTCTTCAGTTTTCATCTTCACTTCATAACCAATATATTGTGGTCAAGTCCACACCTGCCCTTGTCGTACCATCGTATAATCTATCTGATGCCTTTTAGTATATCCAGGGTTCTTCCATGTATACGACCTTCTTTCATGATTCTTGAACCAAGTGTTAGCTATGATTAAGTTATGCTCTGCGCAAAATTGTACCAGGCGCCTTCCTCTTTCATTTCTTAGCCCCGATCCATATTCACCTATTGTTTATTGTTTATCTTAATCAATTTTAAAAATTATAAGTTGGAGTGCAGTGTTGTAAGTAATTGTTAGTTGGAATGAATGGAGTCAATATCAATCAAGCAGTATTTCGATGTTTATGCTTTTCTCCACAACGTTTTCAAGGAAAGAGCGAATGAGGAAGTTGTAACTGGATGAATGGGTAACCTTTGCAAAGTCACATTTACATTCACTCTCTTTTTCGCATTTTCCTTCCCGTTTACTGATTGCTGGATTGAAGAAAACTGTTTGGTGGAGGTTTTATCATAATTTTGAGAAAATCTCTTCAGGAATAATCTTAAGAGCGAGCACATTGTGGTGTGAGACAACGGCGGAGCTAGGTCCTCTTCTCACAGTTTTATTTCTATTTAAATTTCTATTTGCATACGTCTTGTCTATCAACTTCGTTCTCGATTTCGGTTCAGATGATATCTGCTTTCCTTTATGAAACAGATTTCGTAATTAACTCCGTGAACACTCAGGGGTAGCGATGTACTTTTATTTCAAACCTATGTCTGATATTGGATAAAAATGTCATTACTTGAGTTCACAACACCTTCTGTGTCTTCTTGCTTCCTGCTCAAAGGTACCCCCAGCTTCATTGAAACAACAAACTTTTTCATGGGTCATTCGCGCTAACGGCAATCGAGAAACAGAGTTAGCATTTCCATCGGAAATAAACGTATGAACGGCTGGCCAGCCTCATCCAGGGCTCCAGAAGGACAAAAGGGTCCCACTGGGCAGATATCCTCAGCGTCCTGTTATCACAGTACAAAACAGAACGATTCAGATTATGGAGAGACGGAAACGGCGTAAGTTCCTAACCTTCTGGGCGACCGTATGCTGAAACTACCGCTAGTCCTATTGGCAGACCGCTCTCCCACTTCTCATTTATTCCAGCAGCTGCGCCTGCAAAAATTTCCACTTCAGTTTTTTGTAGGAAGAACACGCCGAAAATACGTAAAATCATAGATATTCCTGAATACTAGCCTTTCCTTGAGCACTTTGCTACAGCCCGTTGCCAGAGGCGAAATCACATTTTATTCGCCCTCTGGCATCTACATTGTTGGTGGGAGACCGAAGGCACGGCTCCTCACCAACCGAATAAAGTGTGCTGCGTGGAAACACCGAGGCTGAGTTTTCTGTGAGGTGTTTTCTGGAAGGAAAGTCACGGAAACTTCGTCCGGGGAGCTACACGCATGACCGCCGCTACTTTGATAAACAGATTTCGGCTTCGGCCTTATGCCAAGCCTCCGCAGTCTGCTTTAGCAGTTCACAGGACTTTGATAAATTTCCCGCAATCAGGCAGCCGCGCAGCCTAGGGCGCCTTGCCACGGTTCGCGTGGCTTCCGCCGTCGGAGGTTCCAGTCATCCCTCGGGCATGGGTACGTGTGTTGTCCTTAGCGTAAGTTAGTTTAAGTTAAATTAAGTAGTGTATAAGCCTAGATACCGATTACTTCAGCAGTACGCTCCCCTAAGATCTTACCACAAATATCTAAAGAAATTTCCGTGATCACGGCTGAGATGACTGCACCCCACTGGCGCAGACATAAGACCCTGCTCTATGGCAGCCATCACTAGAGCTTGGAGCTGCACGACATAGGCATCATCTCTTAGATCCATTGCAGGCAAAAAAAGACAGCACTGCAATACGATAGGTCGATGTCCGCAAATTCACCTGTTTGAACACAGAGGGTTTCATTCCCATTCTTTAGCTTCCGTTAATCTCGCACTGTAACATGCACTTCACGTAACTGTTTGCTAATTCTTTCTTTTGCTGTCATACTAAATTCAGGTGAAAACTTTAGTTCAGCACCACTAACGTATTGCCATTGGAAAAATAACTTAAAAAGCAATTCGCCATTAATCAGTACTTCGGTGTACCACTCCCCTACACTTTAATTCTTCCCGCTTCTTTGACAATGCCAAATTGTTACCGGAGTTTTTATCTGCTCCTTAGTAAGCCTTATAATCCTGTATCTGATTACTGAATCTCTGTCTGACCAGTACGTAATCAATTTAGAATCTTCCCGTGTTTCCGTACCTTTTTCTGTGTACACGTCTTTTTGTCATTTTATGTCAGTGTATTTGCTATTAATTCCTGACATTTACTGCAGGCTTTAATTAATTTCTCTTTTATTTCATTCCTACTACTAAGCTCAAATTTTATATAATTCTGTCAGTCTTTCTTCCTCTACTAATGCGTTCCAATCTCACATATTTAGTGCAGTAATCTCATTTTACGTACTGTATTATACATTCGACATTCTCTCTGCTTCTTTCTTCTTACTCATTGCGAATCATACACCCATCTTACAAATTTCCTCTGCTGATATTATCCTTTATTCACCTAACTAGAAATCTTCAGCTTCTTTTCATTTCACTTCACTGTCTCCTCATTATATACAAACTGAAGAGTCAAAGAAACAGGTACACCAGCCTAATATCGTGAAGAGCCCCGCGAGGACGCAGAAGCCGCAAAACGACGTGGCATGGACTCCAATACTGTCTGGAGTAGTGCTGGGAGGATCTGACACCATGAATCCTGGAGGGCGGTCCATAAATCAGTAAGAGTACGACGATGTGGAGGTCTCTTCTGAACTGCACGTTTTAAGGCATCCCAGATATGACAGTAATGGTCATTTCTGGGGAGTGTGGTAGCGAGAGGACGTGTATAAAACGAGAAGAGAGTTCCTGGAGCCTCTCTGTAGCAATTCTGGACGAGTGGGGTGCGCAATGACCTGCTAGAATTGCCCAAGTCCGTCGGAATGCTCAATGGACTTGAACGGCTACAGGTGATCAGACAGTGTGCTTATGTATGTGTTACCTGTGAGAGTAGTATCTAGACGTATCAGGTATCACACATCACCCCAACTGCACACGCCCAACACCACTATAGAACCTCCACCAGGTTGAACAGTCCGCTGATGACATGCAGGGTCCAGCGATTGATGAGGTTGTGTTCAAATCGGACACATCCATCCGCTCGATACAATTGGAAACGAGACTCGTCCCACCAAGTAACATGTTTCCAGTCATCAAGAGTCCAATGTCAGTGTTGACGGGCCCAGGTGAGGCGATAAAACTTTGCGTCGTCGATACATCAAGAGTGCACGAGTTGGCTTTTGGCTCCGAAAGCGCATATCGATAATGTTTCGCTGGATGGTTCGCACGCTGACAGTTGTTCATGACTCAAGACTGAAATCTGCAGCAATTTTCGGAATGGTTTCACTGCTGTCACGTTGAACGATTCTCTTTAGGCGTCGTTGATCCCGTTCTTGTAGCATCTTTCGCCGGCCTCAGCAACGTCGGAGGTTTGGTGTTTTGCAGGATTTATGATATTCACTGCACACTTGTGAAATGGTCGTATGGAAAAATCCCCACTTCAGCACTACCTCGGAGATGCTGTGTCCCATGGCTCGTGCGCCGACTATAACACCGCGTTCAGCCTCACTTAATTCTTGATAACTTGCCATTGTAGCAGCAGTAACCGATCTAAAAACTGCGCCAAACACTTGGTGTCTCATATAGGCGTTTACGACCTCAGCGCCGTATTCTGCCTGTTTACATATCTCTGTATTTGAATACGCATGCCTATACCAGTTTCTTTGGCGCTTCAGTGTAGATTAAGATTCTACAATTTTCTTTCCATATTTTGTAGGATGTCTGTCACGTTCACTCTTCTGACATTCCACGCCATGAGTTGTAAACGATACCCTTTTGTTAATAACACATTCTTTTCCTCACGGTTGCTTGTACCGTGGTAATTCTTTCTTGACGATTCGAATAGGAAATAATGGGGAATCTTTGCACAATGAAGAGGTATTCATGATGGTTTTTCAGTTAGAGGCCACATGTCCTGAAGTCGTTTACATTACCTTCTACGTCCTCATGCCGTTGGTCATATCTGACTGTTCCTCCTTTTAGATGCAGTTTCTCATCTGAAGGGAAAGAGGGTGCCCTGAAATTCTGTGTGTTCCTTTGGCCTGTTTGACAATGCCATCGATCGTCCGAAGATGACCTCTTATGCCGGAAGCATTCCGCCGCCATTGCTGTTAATTTTTATCCGAAATTTAAAGAATGTCTTGGTTCGTATGAGGAAAGTTTTTGTTGCTAGTCAAATACGCGAAACCTAGAGTTACGATTTGGAATTTCACTGACCTGTCCGCAATCAGGTTACATGTGCGGAGATACATTTGGCTACATACCCTCGTAGAAAGGTTTATAGATAAGCGAAAGCCATCGCCAATATAGGAACATTTTCTGACAAAATTTCGACAAACACTAAATCGAGTTGCCGCTGTTTCGACTACGTTTCATGGTATCACACATACTTCTGATGATACGGTACTGAATTTCGTCTTCTCTGACCCCAAGTGTTATGAACAACATTATTCCTCTTAAAATCGCATCTGGTGCCAGAACTTCTTGTTGCGTAACATTTCCTATGCAGAGTTAACTGTCTTCATCTCAGTTAGATACGCACACTTTTATCTCAGCAACAGTTCACGCTAAACACACGGACCACTCAAATTAATATGACCACCCCCCAAGTTCGGCGTCGATGTGCAATAACCACTCACAGACAGTATGTGGCAGCAGCAGTGGAGGTTATATAAGGCATGTTGGGACTGGGGACAGAGACGCAGGTAACAGTGAAGTCTTCACCGTGATGCGGAAACGGAGTGGTGTCCAAGAGGGAAAGATCATCGTCTTTTGGTATAAGTTTGTATACTTTTAGTTTGCCGCAGTGGTTGAATTATACCATTCCACGGAAAATGGCGCTATCCAGAACCGGCACCGAGGAAATTGTGATTCACCACGGCCCACGCTTGAAAGGGGTGAACGATAATTCCGGAGCTGTGTACGGGCGATTAGACGTGCAACTCCAGAACAACCGTCTCCCAAGATGAACCAAGGAGCTACCAACAGTGTCTCCTCAACGAACGTTCAGCGGGCTTTGCAGCGTATGGGCCTCTGCACACGTCTGGTTGATGCACCCATGCTGACTGCTGTTCGTCGGCGACGAAGCTGGAATGTACACGCCAATACTCCGACGGGTGGCGCCAGGTGGGTGCTGTAAATGAATCATGTAGTATGTTCCATCAGACAGACGTCCGTTGGGGTGTATGGCCTATAGCGTCTGAAGGCAAACACCTTGCAACTAAGTGAGGGGAATGTTTGCATGGCTTTCCCTGGTTGACTTCGCAATTCTGAAAGGCATAGTGGCTTAATAAATGTATGTAATTATCTTTGGGGACACATGCAGCCTATTTTATTTTGGCACGATGACATCTACCAACAAGGCAGTGCAACCTCTCAATCACCTCACAGTGTATTTGCGTGGTTGTGAGAGCACCAATAAGTATTTACCATACTCCGCTGGCCATCACATTCTCAGGATTGAAACTCACTCGAGACGCTGTGGGATCACCTCGGTCGGGCTGTTCGCGTTGAGGATTCTCAACTGGAAACCTAACTCAGCTGGCCAATGCAACTGTAGTCATGAGCCTACACATCCCTGTAGGTACCTTACCGATTCCCGCTGATTCTCTTCCCGCGGGTCTCGCTTTGCCTGAAGTGGTTATTCATGCTACTGGCAGGTGGTCATTAACGCGACTGGACAAGAACACCATAGCTTAAAGTGGGCAATAGTTGTAACACCAACTGACTGTATTAGTCTTTTGAGGGTTGTATGTTTTTGTTATAGAGAACCTCACACGCCTCGGTTTTCTGTCAGTATACTAATAGTCACCTCAGCGCCACTACTGCCGAGATTTTGATGCGACTTTCACTAACAGTGACTGACGAGGAAGAGTTGTGTATATAACTTGCTAGCGATCTTGCCAGTGCTTTGCAATTGCTAAATATGTATGAAAATTGGATATACATCCCAATCTCATTTTGCCCCTCTCATTATGCATGTCCTCTTCACTCTCTTTTTGTCTATCTCCACTTCCTCCACACTCTCACATTCCACCACTCCCTTCCATTCTATCGGTCCATCTCCTTCTCTTCCTCTCTCACCATCTTCCCCTTCTCGCTATGACTAACTTTTCCCTCTGTATGGTCATTTTCTCCTTTTCCCCATCTCTCTCTGCCCACGTTCTTTAACCTCATCTCTCTGACCCAGAATGTTGTTTAATGACGTAACTGGAAATTCAGGTTCTATAATAGTGTTATAATCAGAAGAACATAAACGGTAAATGCAACTTTCCTCTTACTTTTTAATACTGCAGTAGCTTTAGAATCGCTAGCCTATAATTTTTCTGTGAGAACCGTGTACGAGTAGGGAAAAAGTACATGGTGTGTGCACTCTTTTTGTTTAGAAATATATATAATGAGAAAGAATATGTTCTTGATGAATAAAGTCTTTAAAGATGGAAATGCTAGCTGTCGCAGTCTAAATGTTACTGCAAGAAAGGAATCAGAACAACGCATTGTCACAACAGAGAATAACAGCATTTTTTTTCTCGCAGGTGGTGTTAATAGGAAACCTATAGACTATCGTTTAAAAGACATACGTAGCTGTGCGAAGCCGAGGCGGGTAGCCAACTGATAATTACATCAAAATTCGCTTGTGATTGTAATGCATTTCTGAAGATACTATTGAGAACTACGAAGAATACTGTAGTAAATATAAAAGATTCTTCTAATGAATCGTTTAATTACATCAAAATTCGCTTGTGATTGTAATGCATTTCTGAAGATACTATTGAAAACTACGAAGAATACTGTAGTGAATATAAAAGATTCTTCTAATGAATCGTTGAAACTACATTAGGGTCTACAATCTGAAGAGTGCAAAGTACACAAGTGTATGAGTAACGAATCACATATGAGATAAAATCTGAAATGAAAGACAAGTTGTTTATCATTCCGGTCCCATATAATTGTGAAAGTAAAATGAGGAACGAAATTGCACTTTATGTATGTTCTGTGCTCTGCTTGTGTAAACGCGAAACAGAGGAGAAAATTTTTAAAATATGAAGGCTATAGATCTGAAGCGCTATAATAGGAGAAGTGAAAGAACCTTCCTACTTGGTAAGGCAGATTACACAGGCTGGTCGAAGCGAGTGCATTGTCTGAAGCAGATTGGCAGGATGAAGAAGGTTTTCCTGCTATACAGAGCTCCAACGGTTTACAAATACTTGCACGTTAAGAAAGAAGTTGTTGGAAGTTTCCGTCTGGAGCACAAAACTGAATGGAGCTGAAACGTACACATCAGAAGGAAAACTGGTAAGAATTTGCAATGTGGTGCTATCGGAAAAAGGAAGTAATAGAATATGGAAGAAGGGCGTGCCAAAAAATAGGCATGAATGACATCTTTGGAAGACTGTTAACAGAAGTTACGACAGATTTATGGGACATCTGGTACGCCACATGTTTGCACCGGAAAGAGCTTAAAAAGACTTAGGGGCAGTCAAGGGATAGATGTAGAGAAAAAGAGTAGGTATAAGAGAGGAAAAGACGAAAAATTGCACCAAACCAATGACAGGCGACTCAAAAACGAAGTTCGGTTAAAAATGGTGCTTTACCAAATTAAAACGGTACCTCTGCTCTCCTGGCCAGTTTGGTTAGCTAGTACATGGTCGATTGAGCCTCCAGGCGTTACTGTTGATTCTCAACGATCTCGCCTACTGTCTGCTAGGAAGGAGATTCACGGGGACGATATCTCACTCGAATTTACGGCATGAAGTCTACGGGATATCGTTGGAAGTCACTCGAATTTTACATCAAAGCGAAACCATGTATCATACATAGTTCTGTAGTGTGTGTAACAGATACTTTTAAACTGATTCAAGTTGCATAGTTTTGCAATTTTCGGAAGTTGCAGTGCACAGGCAACATCGGCGAAAGGGTGTCTTGGTAGACTACAACAGATCAACTCGGGGTAGATGACGTCTTTCTATATATGGGGGGAAGGGAGTGGAGGGGAATAATTAACACTTCGAAACGGTCAAGTTGCAAGCATCAGATTTGTAGATTGTGTTAGCCCTCTTCTCCATAATCAACATGGCGACACGTTTGTCCCAATGATGGAAAACTTAGCAGAGGGCCTGTTTCTTCAGCCTACATTTTGGCTGTCCAGGAAACGTTTGGTCGCGAAAATCAACTTGCCGTTATTTTAGGAATGCCTGCCACGTAACTGTTTCCACATCCGAGAAAAGCGGAGGAAATGATTGGATGCCATCTTAGGATAACGGAGTGAGGCAAAATTTGACAGTAAAAAGATGCAACACGTGTGACGGTGTTTCTGCGTAACGCACAGTGGCATTGATGCGGAGAAGAAACACTGCTTGTGGACAGGTAACACTGCTGATTCGTTTTGACGGAGTTCTCTGATCTCGTCGGGAGATTTGGGTGGTATGTTACTGTGACAGTTTCCTCGTTAGGAGCATAGCGTTAGCACAACGTGAAGGCCGTCCCAAAATAATACGCAGGACCACCTTGCGAGATGATGATTATATCCTGGCATTTGAACAGCAAGGCCTCCATCTCTGTGTGATCCCTTGCCCTTCATAGAGGTGTGATATGACACTTTGGTCTCCATCAGTTAGATTTCATTGAGTACAGCAGAAATGTCTGCACCAGCTCTGAGTGTTTTGCTTTATGTCCCAAAGTGTCCACCAGTTCATTATGTATTGCCGCAGTGTCGTAATAGATCAAATGTAGAAAACGGTATGCTACATGATATTTCTCTTCATCAATGACCTGCGCCGTTTGTTTCCCTCTCACAGCGGCGTACTGAGGGACTATTGCGCGGTGATCTCAGGGTGTATCCGGATAGCAGACATGTATCTACAAATAAACAAAATGTTATTTGGAAAACTTTATTTTACTGAGGTGACAGTTAAATACGTGAGGAAGACGCCCATATAAAACCACAAGGCATCATTATCCCACAAAACGGATTCCATGGTTAGTTATGGTCAACAGAAACAAATAATGTGCTCGTAATGGCCAGCCTGATCTCACAACCTCAGTGCCAATGACCACGTTCGGGTTTTCTCATTTGTTGCCTGTCTCAACTAACACTGCGCTGAGATCAGCCTATCATGTCAAAACTGTACATTAGTATGCAGCTGACAGACACCTTCACTGACAGACAACACGTAAGTGTAATTTCAAGTCTCACTTGCCGGGCGTGATAGCCGTGGGGCCTAGGGCGTCTTGTCACGGTTCTCGTGGCCTCCTCAGAAACGCTGAGGTTCGAGTCCTTCCTCCGGCATGGGTGTGTGTGTTGTCCTTAGAGTAAGATTAAGTAGAGTGTAAGCTCAGGGTCGATGACCTCAGCAGTTTGGTGACATAGGCTCTTACCACAAAAATTAAAAGAAAAGAATTTTAAGTCTCACTTGAATTTGTTGTACTAAACATTGTTGTTGTTGTTTGTGGTCTTCTTCCCTGAGACTGGTTTGTTGCAGCTCTCCATGCTACTCTATCCTGTGCAAGCTTCTTCATCTCACAGTACCTACTGCAACCTACATCCTTCTGAATCTGCTTAGTGTATTCATCTCTTGGTCTCCCTCTACGACTTTTACCCTCCACGCTACCCTCCAATACTAAATTGGTGATCCCTTGATGCCTCAGACCATGTCCTACCAACCGATCCCTTCTTCTGGTCAAGTTGTGCCACAAACTTCTCTCCTACCCAATCCTATTCAATACTTCCTCATTAGTTATGTGATCTACCCATCTAATCTTCAGCATTCTTCTGTAGCACCACATTTCGAAAGCTTCTATTCTCTTCTTGTCCAAACTATTTATCGTCCATGTTTCACTTCCATACATGGCTACACTCCATACAAATACTTTCAGAAATGACTTCCTGGCATTTTAATCTATACCTGATGTTAATAAATTTGTCTTTTTCAGAAACGCTTTGCTTGCCATTGCCAGTCTACATTTTATATTCTCTCTACTTCGACCATCATCAGTTATTTTGGTCCCCTAATAGCAAAACTCCTTTACTACTTTAAGTGTCTCGTTTCCTAATCTAATTCCCTCAGCATCACCAGACTTAATTTGACTACATTCCATTATCCTTGTTTTGCTTTTTTTGATTTTCATCTTATATCCTCCTTTCAAGACACTGTCCATTCCGTTCAACTGCTCTTCCAAGTCCTTTGCTGTCTCTGACAGAATTACAAAGTCATCGGCGAACCTGAAAGTTTTTATTTCTTCTCCATGGATTTTAATACCTACTTCGAATTTTTCTTTTGTTTCCTTTACTTCTTGCTCAATATACAGATTGAATTACATCGGAGACAGGCTACAACCCTGTCTCTCTCCTTTCCCAACCGCTGCTTCCCTTTCATGCCCCTCGAGTCTTATAACTGCCATCTGGTTTCTGTACAAATTGTAAACAGCCTTTCGCTCCCTGTAATTTACCCCTGCCATCTTTAGAATTTGAAAGAGAGTATTCCAGTCAACATTGTCAAAAGCTTTCTCTAAGTCTACAAATGCTCACAACTAAACATAAAGCCTTATTAAAATGAAAAAGCAATTGAGTGCCCAGTCCATTTAGTCATCACCCGTGTCCATCATCATTTATATCGTCACTGACCGAAGCACATTCAGTTCAGCTGCAGAACTGCATCAGCTGCATGAAAGTTGAAGATTGAGAAATTAGACTGCCGGTTCCGTCAATATAGAAGAGAAAATCCTATTATTCATGGAGAAGATCATGTAAAAGCGCGAGTAATGGAGTATTTTCGTCGTTAGTTGGTGGGTGTAACTCACAGTAATCATGTTTGAGCTCACTATCAATATTTATTTGCAAACGTCGGAAAAACAGTAAGCTAAGACAGACCTCAGGTTTTCAAGCATTATGAATCAAAGTAAGCACATCTTGGAAAGGTCAACATCATACATAATTATTAAAACTACAGACATTCCTGATTGTAGAATAGAATTAGATACTTTTGTAGAAGAAGAATAAGGGTTTCATAAAGTGAATTGGAACAGGAACTGATAGGACAAATGATTCCGGAGCAAACGTATTATCTGAAGTGCGATGATATGTACAGAAATACCCACTGGTCATCGGATCAACTCGCCTCCAATTCGAAGAACTATTTCGATGTCTCAGCTAAACAGAATAAGTTGAATGTGATGTAATCATTGATTGATATTAGTACTGATAGTTGATTGGGACACGACGTAATTTTGTCCAACCAAGGGTTATCTTGAAATTTTTGACCGGTTGAATTCACTAAACTATATCGATATGAGTAGACGTCCACGCATTTTTTGTTCAGTAAACAGTTCTGTAAGCAGACTCACGGAATTTCGATTGGAATCCTCTGTCGCTTACTGTTTCCAATCCGTAGTGGAAGATTTTGGTGAAACTGCCTTGGAGCTGGCGGGACTGAAACCCGAATACTTCTTGGATATGTAGACGACTCTTTTGTGATCTACAACAACATCTACGTGACTACACTGCAATTCAAAAGTGAGTGTCTAGCAGAAGGTTCATCGAACCACCTTCAGACTATTTCTCTACTTTTCCACTCTGTAAATGCGCCTAGGACAAGTTTATATTTATAGCTTTGCGTGCGAACTCTGATTTTTCTTATTTTTTACGATGGTCATTTCTCCCTTATTAAGTGTGATCCAACAAAATATTGTTGCATTCGGAGAAGAAGGTTGGTGATTGAAATCTCCTGAAAAGATCCTGCTGCAACGAGAAATGCCTTTGTTTTAATGATTGCTCTATGTGTGTGTAACTTGTACCACTACCACTTCCTTTTTCTATGGTAAGATGTGACTGTTTGATTACGACCCGCCATTTATGTATGTATTAAACATTGCCTTAGTTACTACAGATGAATTGGAGATTAAAATTTTAAATACTGATCTAACTGTGCTTAAATTTGACCTTCGTAAGAAATTTTGTACTGTCTCAGTAAGTTACAATTTACAAAAAATTCTTATCTGTTAAGGGCGAGATGCCTTCGCTTGTGGGATACAATATTGCTCTCGTTCATGCTGTGAGTTGCAATATCTTGAAATAATCAGGAACATTTCGCAAATCTCGACAACACACTATAATTCTCTGCTTCTGCTCCATATTAATTAGAGTGCAGTGCACTTCACTTTCTAAGTGGCACCTGACAAATACTCTGGGATGACGAACGTCATGGGATACCTCTGATACCGGTGTGGAGTTGGCTAATCTCACATCTGGCGCCTCTCTAGATGGCAGATAAGGCAATGCTCAATAGAGATTGCGCACACTGGGAAGTAAAACAGCCAGGGTGGATCAAAATGAGCACAAACGGGACTACAGACCTTGCAGTCGTAGAGAAGACCGTCTCTTAGGACACCGAGTCTGAAATAAAGTCAGCTGGGATGGAAGCCTAAATGTGGCAGGCCCACCACTGCCATTGCCCAGCGCAGCGTTTGTGACGCGGCCAGGGCACAATCGGATTGCTAAAAAATCTAAAGAAAATTTTATGTGGGTTTGGATGTCGTGAACAGTTTTAAGGTGGAGCAGGTCAAAGACCCAGTCCTGATGATGATGATGATGATAGCTCTCAATATCGGGTCGGCCCCCCTCTTGGCCAGCACAGTGAGCAGCTTGATGTGGAATGGAACTCAGCAAGTCGTTGGAAGTCCACTACAGAAATACTGAGCCATGCTGCCTCTATAGCCGTCTATAATTGCGAAAGTGTTGCCAGTGCCGGATGTTGAGCCAGGATTGACCTTTCGATTATAGTCTCAAAATGTTCTATGGGATTCATGTCGGGCGATCAGGATGTCAAAATCATTCCCTCGAATTCTCCAAAATATTCTTCAAACGGCCCATTGACATGATAACGTAGTTTGGTGGCAACGTTAAGTGCATAACTGGCTGCAAATGGTCTCCAAGTCATGGATCGGTTCAGTTGAACCAGAGGACCTACTCCGTTTCATGTAAAAACATTGTGGAGCCACCCCTAGCATGCACAGTGCCACGTTGACAACTTGGGTCCCCGGCTTTGTGGTGTCTGCGACAAATTCTAACTTTGCCATCAGCTCTTGCCAACTGAAATCGGGACTCATCTGACCGGGCCAAAATTTTCCAGTCGTCTAGGGTGAAACGGGTAAGGTCACGAGATCAGAATAGACGCTGCAGGCGATGTCGTATTCTTAGCAAAGGAACTCGCGTAGGTCGTCTGCTGCTGAAGCCCGCAGGCCGGAGTGGCCGTGCGGCTCTAGGCGCTGCAACCTAGAACCGAGCGACCGCTACGGTCGCAGGTTCGAATCCTGCCTCGGGCATGGATGTGTATGATGTCTTTAGGTTAGGTAGGTTTAATTAGTTCTAAGTTGTAGGCGACTGATGACCTCAGAAGTTAATTCGCATAGTTCTCAAAGCCATTTGAAACTGCCGAAGCCCGTTAACGCCAGATTGCGCCACATTGTCTTGAAGGATACGTTCATCGTATGTCCCACATTGGTATCTGCGGTTATTACATGCATTGGGGCTTGCCTGTTAGCACTGGCAACTCTACGCAGATGCTGTAGCTCTTAGTCATTAAGAGATAGCCGTTGGCCACTGCATAGTCCGCAATTAGAGATAATACGTAAAATATTTTGTCCTCGGTACACTCATTGCACAAAGGATCTCTTGATATTGAATTCTCTAACAATGCCCGAAATGAAATGTCTCATGTGTCTAGCTCTAAGTACTATTCCGCATCCAGAGACTGTTAATTCGCGTCGTACGGCCATAATTACATCGGGAACCTTTTCACATCCAAAGGACAAATTCTCCAATGTACTGCCCTTTTATACCCTGTGTAGTACCGCTTCCGTATATGTGCATATCGGTATCTTAAGACTTTTGTCATCTCACTTTAAAACTAGAGCATTGATCTCAGGTGATCGTATAGGGCAAGCTACAGGCCCTGCACGACCTATGCTTCTTGCATCACAGGACTCTTCATAAAGTCTTAAACCACAAGCAAAATGAACCGTTGCCCCACCACGCACATCTCGCATCTCCATTGTGACACTAGGGCACCATCCTCAAGCAATCCAACAAGGTTGAGTCGCCGAAATTTAAGATACCATAGTCCATCACGTTTCCTCAAAGAATATGTGATCGGATTAGACGATCACTCAGTGCCCTAACGTTACATGTAACGAGAAACGGTGCTTATTTGCTGAGTCATGAAGAGCATGTGGTCTTACGTTAAATTTGGGTACGGCTATACAGGAACTTACTCGAAGCATTTACATTCCGATTCTTTTATGCTAAATAGGCCAATATTTCACATTGAAGTCAGTGGAGTCTCGTAACTATACGTTTCCATTTGTCTTAAAGACGGCTTCTTTACTTATCTTTGCTCACCGGAAGAAGTTTGCTTCCATTATTGTATACATCCAACGGTCTCAGTTTACGCTATTAACTATGATATATATTTGAGAAGGAAGGATTGCTAAATTGTGAGATTGTGCATTAACAGAATTAAAAGCAGTAACGTATGGTGTAACTTACATCGTTAATATATTTTGTGTTTTGATATGTTTTCTTTTTTATGCCTTCAGTGTTTACGAAAACGTGGACTGAGATATTACATTCCTTATTACTCCATAGAAGTACACTGCTTTTTCAGATACGCTGCTCTGCATTTTCAAGACTTACTGCACAGCAAGCATGTGATTATTGGAAATTCGCCTGCAGTACCAATGGTTTCTTATCGTGTGTCCCAGTTTCAAACAATTGCTTTCTAGCTGTAACCTCAATTCAGCGCACTTCTTCCAATAAATAACAAATCTATTACTATATGTGGGTCGGAAAGGCAGTAGTTGGCTCGGTCGTTTGCTTCGTTCAACAATTTATGAAACGGCAGTTATTTCACTTTACCATTTGTAGAGCAAACTTTCAGAATTGCAGCAACCAATTAGTTGCCTATTGGCCTAGAATTACTGCACTATACAAAGCTCGCTGGGACCAATCTCTCATAATGACGAGTTGAAACGATCGTTGTCGTGTGAATAATGTATTACTCATCCGTCCACACTCACAGTTTACGTAACTGCATGGATAATCTGCAGCTCTACGCTGTTATACGAGCACTCGACCCTACTTGCGTCAGCATAGACTACATCTAGGCGAAAGTAAAGGTTTTATAAATTTTGTGTGTGTGTGTGTGTTTGTTTGTTTTTCCGTAGAGCTACTTGTTTAGTTACACTTTCCTTCCAAAACTGTTGCTTCCCAAAGGAGAGCAATCATATTTGGCGGGTAAGGAAGAGCCGTCGAGTGCTGCAAATTAGTATCATCTGACCATGTTGATATTGTTGGTTGCCATTTGCATATGCGCACTTCCCGTAATTTATTTAAATACTGCTCGCAGGATTAAGTCTGTGAGAAACGGGAGTCATGGACCTACCACATAGCAATACATATCTAAAAACAGATCTTCTGACTGCGAAATTGTTCAGTTGTTTAAATACGTGGCTTTAGATTTGATCACATTTTCGAACTGGGGGTCAATTAACGCCGAGAAAACAAGATGAATAGTCACTTAACATGGGAGTTTAGAATGTCTTGGCTAACATCGGAAGGTAATGGGTACATGTGAGATTGTCGTCTAATAAATCAGCTGTGAAAGTACAAACTCACGGTGACTGTTTAGTGATTGCGTCATTACATCTAAAGCATGGTTAACGGAAATATGCATACAAGGTCAGAAGATGAATTGTGAAAGAGCCCTCAAACTTTCCTTGAAATTATAAGGTTTTGCAACAGTTACCCTCTACCATCATCGCGCCTAAGCCTAATCTTCACGCGTACTCACCCGTTTGTCTAACTTTGCAGAATCTCACCAAATTTTGCAAGTCGTTCAGCAGAATCCTGCGTGTGCCTGGTTCTGCTGCTGATTGATAATGGCAGTGAAGAGGTCCTGCCGTGCTACCCATCAGAGGTGAAGTCTTAAATCGCCGGCCGCCGAGGAAGAATTCTTCGTTAGTCACCTAGTGAAAATGATCTGATTCTTGCTCGCTCGCTCTCTAGCCTAGGCCTCGCTTCTGAGCCTGCACAGCTTTTTGTGTTCCAGCGAGACGCCCTCACATTATTGCACTAATGGTACAGTCTTAAGGCGACCAGACCGTGGTTCAGATCGAAAAAAATCGATTTTCGGTTTTCATCATATTTCGTTAATGAAGGTACTCTGAAAAGGATTTTTTTCGACAATGTAAAGAGCATTTTACAACCACATGTGTTTATGTGCCACACCCACTTTTCTGTCACACACCTTCTGTATATATTTTAGATCTTTATATCTCCCACATTGCACGTTAGGGATTTTTTTTTTTGCTCCCAAGTGTGTTGGACATCCTTGGAACGCAACGGTCGGTTTTCTTTTGTTTCTGCTGTTTGTATTCAACACACTTTCAAACACGCAGTTAGTTTTGTTCAAGTTTGATTGCGAGTAGTTGTTACAGAAAACTAGCAGTTACACTGTGGGCAGGCAGTTAGCAGAAATAAAGAAAATTTGGAGGCGTTGAAGGGAGATATTCGGGCCATATTCTCCCATATGCCTTCTACTGATTATAAACCATGTCATAGATTGTTTCCATCAAGAGAAAATTCGTGTTGCAAATACAATAGGGCCCAGACAACTGTAGAATCTTTTTCTCACCAGCATTCTCTTGCTGCTGCTGTTATTACAGCAATTAAAACTATTTTCAGAGACTTGGCCCATCCTGACCTTCTAAGGAAACGTCTGCATGGGCAGACACAGAACCCAAGGGAATGTTTAAACAGCGTAATTTGCAACCGCCTTCCGAAACTGTATTTGTAGTCATGTATACAATGAAACTAGGAGTTCAAATGCTGTTATTACGTTCAATTGTGGTAATCTTGGGAAGTGTTGGGTACCGAAAAAGCTGGGAATTAATCCTGGCGAAATTATGATCACGGGGCTGCAACATTGTGATAAAATGAGGATAGCAGATGCAGACAGGTCGGCATCTAATATGGCCAAGAAAGCAAGACAAACATCCAGGAAGGTGAAAAAGAAGCTGGAAGAAGGGCCAAAGAAGGGCCATGCAGCAGGACAGTTTTAATTTACTGTAAGAAACCAATTTCAAAAGTTTTTTTCTTTAGAGTCAGTTTCCCGAAAACTAAAATTTTCAGTACATGTGCCCCATTATATCAGAAACTGTCATAGATAAATGAATGAAATTTTCAGAGGTTCTGCATAACAGAAAAAGCCACCTCTGGTACTATGTCATTAATATTCCCCCATTAGTAAGTTCATAAACAAATATTATCTGCAGGAAAAACTTAATATATTTTCTTAACAAATGTAAAAAAGTGTTTCTTAAAACCTATAAGATGGATAAAGTAGATTTTAGTTCAGTTGACTATTACCATCATGTAACAAACAGTAAACATATTAAGGTCTTGCATCATATAGTTTTTGTCAGAAATGGGTCAAATACTTGCCTATATTAACATGGTTTAGATAGGCAGAGTGAGGTCCCCTTAAGTAACCGAATAAAATCCCGAGCTAGCAAGAATCTTGGGTATTAACTGTCGCTCCAGTTACGTTTTCTCAACAGCCATTGTGTGGACTCCATGTTTGGAACTTTTCCCTTCTGCTAAATAATTACTGTTGAGCAGTAAGTTGTTCCGTAACAAATTGTCAACAAGTGGCCTGGCTAGCCCTGATGGAGGACCAGATCGAAATCTTGACAGAGACAGATCCCAACTTTTTCATGGAGCTACAAGGTGACTGCCGTCGCACCCAATGCATTATGGGAACGGTTTTACGTCGCGAAAACAAAGTTCCTTAGTCAACAGCTATGTTCACCTGTCCTCGCTTGTAAATCTGTGGGTAGGCTCAAACTCAGGGGTTCGTCCAGTATGTTATCTGAGTTCCTCAAGAAGCCGACCAGACAACATATAATGTGAGGTGTACTTAGGTGAACATCTATACGGCAAGCAGCAGGAAGGATGCAAAGCCAGACAACGCCACGGCTCCAACGGCTTAGAGAGCCGCCACATACGGCGGCCCAGCTCCTGGTTTCTCAACTGAAAGGTTGCTGGCCTTTGTCGACCCTACTGCATACCGGCTTCGCTGTAGATAGGCCGAATTCCCATGTGGGTTTTTCCAAGATAATTACAGAACGAATTACATGCAGATGCTCCAGTATATAGAGAGACAAGAGGGATGTTAACTGACGTCCTAATCCCAACAATCATTGAGAGTCATTGCTGTAAACATTAGCATTCATCAGCTAACACCAAATTAATCAAAGCAAACGTATTTAAAGAACATTAAAGAAGCGAAAGCGAGACGTATCAGTCCAGTAACAGACTGTCACGTGCCATCAACGTATTTAAAAATGTAATGCCTCTGAATAAGACGGCAGTCCCCCATGTGATCGAGTGCAATCTTTTAGTTTTCATGCCATCAAATTATACAGGTGCTTTATGGTATGCGGTGGCAGTTCATTCCGTGAAGCTTTAAGATTTACACGCAGTATCTGTAGATTTTGTAACACAGCCATGGTGTTTATCTAACATTCATTGGCAAGTAGTCCAGTCCTCATTAATGTACATTTATTCATCAGATTTTCTTTAGTAACATATACTTCTATCCCTTGGTATCGATTTTTCTTCTGAAGACGCAAATTCACGGCTTTTTCCGGGATTTGAGGTGTATTCTCGAGTTACCCATGAATCAATTAATGAAAAAGCTGGGACGCTGCAACTGATGTCGCACTGTTTGCGACACTGTTTCCACATTGTCTGTGGCATGATGGAATCCGTTGTCCTGAAATCATAAATGCCATGCAATGAAATGCCTTTGATAGCCCCACTGCTGGCCCGGTAGTTTCATCAACAGTGAGAACCGTATGCCATGAAGACCGTAATCAGGGAAGAGGTACAGGTGAGCGTATAGATATACAGGGTGCTCATCTGTGGTTCAACAGTTGTTACACTCCCTGTACCAAAAAGAGAACTTTCTTTTAAGCTTGCTTTTGGTGTTCACAGTGTTTTATTCAAAAGAAACTGCTAACTGCCCTGAAGACGACTGCTACAAGCGTCAGCAGTTTAGGTGCTTTAGTGCTTTAAAATGGTGCGGTGTAATAACCAAAATTATGTGATTCAAAAGGGTAATGATTTCTGGTTGAATTGCAACAAATTCTTCACTTAAGGTAAAATATACAAAATATAAATGCATAAAATATTATGATGGAGCTATAATAATTTGCGTTAATACACTACTGGCCATTGAAATTATTACACGAAGAACAAATGCAGATGCTAAACGGGTATTCATTGGGCAAATATATTATACAAGAATTAACATGTGATTACCTTTTCACGCAGTTTTGGTGCATAGATCCTGAGAAATCACTACCCAGAACAACCACCTCTGGCCGTAATAACGGCCTTGATACGCCTGGGCATTGAGTCAAACAGAGCTTGGATGGAGTATACAGGTGCAGCTGCCCATGCAGCTTCAACACGATACCACATTTCATCAAGAGTAGTGACTGGCATATTGTGACGAGCTAGTTGCTCGGCCACCATTGACCAGACGTTTTAAATTGGTGAGAGATGTGGAGAATCTGCTGGCCAGAGCAGCAGTCGAACATTTTCTGTAACCAGAAAGGCCCATACAAGACCTGCAACATGTGGTCGTGCAGTTACCTGCTGAAATGTAGAGCTTCGCAGGGATCGAATGAAGGCTAGAGCCACGAGTCGTAACACTTCTGAAATGTAACATCCACTGTTCAAAGTGCCTTCAAGGCGAACAAGAGGTGACCGAGACGTGTAACCAATGGCACCCCATACCATCACGCTGGGTGATACGCCAGTATGGCGATGACGAATACAAGTTTCCAATGTGCGTTTACCGCGGTGTCGCCAAACACGGATGCGACCATCATGATGCTGTAAACAGGACCAGGATTCACCCGAAAAAATGTCGTTTCGTCTTTCGTGCACCCAGGTTCGTCGTTGAGTACACCATCGCAGGCGCTCCTGTCTGTGATGCAGCGTTAAGCGTAAGGACAGCCATGGTCTAGGAGCTGATAGTCCATGCTGCTGCAAACGTCGTCGTGAAGATGGTTGTGGTCTTAGAAACGTCTCCATCTGCTGAATCAGTGATCGAGACGTGGCTGCACCATCCGTTACAACCATGCGGATAAGATGCCTTTCATCTCGACTGCTAGTGATACGAGGTCGTTGGGAACCGGCACGGCGTTCCGTATTACCCTCCTGAACCCACGGATTCCATATTCTGCTAACAGTCATTGGATCTCGACCAATGCGAGTAGCAATGTCGCGATACGATAAACTGCAATCACGCTAGGTTACAATCAGACAGTTATCAAATTCGGAAACGTGATGGTACTTATTTATCCTCCTTACACGAGGCAGCAAACAACGTTTCACCACGCAACGCTGGTGCACTGCTGCTTGTGTATGAGAAATCGGTTGGAAACTTTCTTCTTGTCAGCACGTTGTAGGTGCACGTCATCTTCGTGGTGTAGCAATATTAATGGCCAGTAGTGTAGTTAGTATGACTTCAGAGTTACTGCAGGTCAGAGAATTCCGAAAAACCAGATAAGAGTGTTAGTTACGCTATTGATGTTAGCACTATAACTGCAACACATTCTCGAAACATCGACTCATCATAGTATCGAGTCACCGCCATCTGTACTTCACGTAGCAATACAGATATGAAAACAGTCGGCAGACCATTCGTATTCGAGCGCGAAAATGAATACAATGCAGATTTTTTTTTCTTGTTTTCAGATTCTCTTTCCTTAGTGGAGGTTCTTTGCATTTCTGCCTTGCGTTTCTCAACTTCCTGTGATTTTACGGCTCTATTTGTGGACTCAGGTACTATGTAGGGTTTGTCGGTGGCAGCATGTAAGGTAAGCCGGTGAATGCGCTTCCCTCTCCTGGCAGAATGGGTCTCTCAAGGCAGTCAGGCCGCTAGGTCATCCACGTGGGCAGACCAGTGCGCAAGCCACTGAAAAGAGTCGTCCCTCAAATGTAGTGAGGGGGAATTTTTCCTGACATGTTTATTTTAAATATTTCTCGTTTTTCTTTGGTTAACATTTTCTATGTTATTTGAAATATATAAATCTGCGTGTGTGTGTGTGTGTGTGTGTGTGTGTGTGTGTGTGTGTGTACTGGATTTGCCTATGTACTTTTATATTTTCTGTCGTTTGGGTATTTTGCTCAGAATTAGTATTTAATCATGTGTGTTAGTAAAGTGCCACTACAGAAGAGGTGCAAGCAGCTCATCTAACGGTGGCCAGTGCCAACAAAAGTCAGATTTGTGTTTCTTCATGTGCCTCTTTTCAGTCAATATTTGAGAATGAGTGCACTTAGCGCCTTCCAACAAACTTGGTACATTACTTCAAACCGTAACGACAATTTTTATCTCTGGCACACCATACAAAATCATGGATAAAAGTTTTTCGTTGTTCATGAAGTCACACTTTAGCAACAGGCACCACGTTGTAAGGCAACTATTCTTCTCGTATATTTTTCCACGCAACTTTCGTTCACAAGCTGTTTATCTTCCGTCTCTAGAGAAACGCAGATAACTTCTCGCAGCACACAGATGAAATCTAATTCAAGTAAAATGTTTCCAAACTATGCTGGCAAAGTTAAGGTAGTAGTTAAAATGTGTTTTGTTTCGTCTTGCATGCTGCACAAATGAAGAGAGACAGACGAAGTATACCCGTCTGTTGAGACTCTATAAAGAGGTCATGGAACAATGATGAGAGAGACAGCTGTGAGCTAGTGTATAACTTAAACTTAGAACAAGCCACAGAATTTTTGTTAAACCTGGCCAGCACACACATAATTATAAAAACGACTTTTATTGTTTGATGCTATGAAAGAATTCATGTTAGTGATTCGTTTTCTGGTTTTCCTGATAACGAGTAGCAATTCTGGTCTTTATAAAATGAAAATAGATTAGTCTGTGAGTTTATCGACGGCGGAAAGGAATTTGTTCTAAGACTGTAAAAGGAAATATCATTGAGAAATGATGGAGATTTCCAAGATATTGTAACTGAAATTATATTTAAAACTAAGGGGCAATGTAGTGTAGATCATTCGTAATAATATGGTCTGTTTCCGTTAGCAGAGTGCAGTCTGCTGTATTTATGTAATGATTTTACTATAGTTTTTATCGAGTAATATTGCTAGATTATTGTTATTGGTGTAAGTAAGCTATTGCAAATCAAACCAAATTGCAAATATTTGGGACCGGTTACATCTTTAGTTTCAAATATCAGCATAGCTAGCCGTCTATTCACCAACTAAGTAAAATAAAAGCAGAAGTACATTTAAAGAATGTTCGACTGCAATTGTGGTAGTTGTGGCCTCCTGGCATATAACTCGGGAGATGCGAAAAAATGCCTCAAGCCTCGGTTCAAATATTTAACAGATTAATTCATAAAGTATTCAAACGTTCGAAACTGTTTTATACATGCGATTTCGATTCTTTAAGTACGCGGATATTAGCTGCTAGGAACGGAGAGTTTAAGGAAAATACAAATAGAGAGGATAAGGAGGTTGGCGTGAGATTTTCTGGACATAAGAAATATAAAAAAAATGTTGCAATAATGGAAAATTTGTATAAAATTGGAGAAAAGCACGCCTGATATCAAGTGGTTAAAGGTGTTAAAATTCATGAGGAGATTTATTGGCATATAAGAACTGGTGTGCGAGATATACATGAGGGAAGGGTTTCAGTATGTACTGAACCGTGGTGATGCATGATTAATATTGCCAATCAATAAGGCCGATGCCACAACCATAAATCCCCTCCCACATATGCCCTTGTCTGTCCCACACTCAAGCCTGCTAAGCAGCAGACCGCGAGGCTCTCATGAGTAGGAAATGAAAAACGTGAAAACCTGCAGAAACTATAATTTTCTGTAAAAGATTCATTTGGCGAATATTGTGTATTTGTATAGAATCTTATATGTGAGTCGTGCCTGAAATTTTGCCACCGTAAGAAAAATAAGCAGTGGGGAACATAATTAATGCAAAGAAAAGGTAAAGAAGTAATAGTACTTTCCAGAATAATTTCTAAAATTGCTTGGCACTTAGGACAACCCTCAGTTTTCACTCTACCCTATTCTATGAAAGTTAGCTGAGAGATTTTGAATCTTAAAATTGCATATATACAAACACTTCTAGTAAAATTTTTCTTGTTGGATTCATGGCCATCACTACGACTTTGCCCTCTGCCCTCCTCGATCTGCGACTGAGTTTGAGCCCTTACCTATAGGAATGCCAAATTCTCTACTGGAGGAGAAAGAGTTTGAGATCTTGAACATAAACGGTCGCTGTTCTCTTGCCTATTGGTTTTGCAAACTCATTTAGTTACACTGTCTAGCAAAAACAACTGCCACCATTTGAGCAGCATATAAATAGTAAGCAACTAACCTAGTTTGCATCAAGGTAAATAACCAAATATGAAATAATAGTAACGAAAACCTCAAAAAAGAAATATACCGAATCCCAAGAATTAGGAACTCCTTCACAGCCCCGAAACATCATCTGACCACCACTTTCAAAGACGTGGAGACCAGTACTGTGTAATATTTGGCAGACCACTGGAATTCATGCACTAGGAACGTCCCCTCAACCGTCTGACGCCACTGGCTTTTACCTTCAGGTATCAGGCGTCTTACAGTTAAAATTTGAATTACAACGAAATTGCAAAATGTGTAACGTAGGACACGCAAGAAACTTATAAAGTTAATTTTTTACGTTGTTCGAAATCTGGCGTAAGTAATGTGTTCTGCTGTAAGAATTATTCCTGTCATGACAAATCATATAATTGACAAGGAAAGACAGTTGATGCAATGCGCATCTTACAACTTTTTGAATTAAGTATAACATGGACCTATTATAACATGACCCTACATCAATGGTTCCAAACCCTTGTGAGAGCATTATCGCTCTCATCACATATTATCTTGTAACCCTCCTCCCATCCTTCCACTCCTCCCACCATTACGAACATTACCGTCTAACTTAACCTTAGAATGGAAAAGAATTTTCTTTGAACACTTTCATGTTTTGGATGGTAGGAGATAATCGTATTTAGTTTTTGGTAGATGTTTTATTAAATGAAGGATTAATGATTCAGTGAGACAATTTTTACTGTTTACTTTTTAAAAAAATTCGTTTCAAGAATGAAGAGAAAGCGTTCAGTGCGTCACGAGTGTTACCTCTAACTCCTTCTCAGTAAAGAGAGCTAACTATCCACATTGAGGATTGACACTTCTTTCAAAGCGTACTTCCTCTACACCACTCCTCTTGCTAGCACCACTTGTTTGACCTACTCTCCTTTAAAACCAATCAAACTAAAATGTCTGCACAATACTCAGGCCTGCTGTTTGTACATCAGGTGACTGACATACTCCTCATCTCTGCACTGGCAGAAATTGGAAGACATCAAGCTGCCATGCTTCGTACCTCACCAGTGCCACTATTATTATTCTTATTATTATTAATACAGTGTACGTCCTACAACAGCTTGGCAACGATTACGTAATTACTGTTGTGTTTTGCTGTCTGATGGTTCGTTTATTTTTACGAAGGGAATAAAGAAGCAACTTATGGTCTATTGTGGAAACAACCTCCTAGTCGGCCAAAGTATTTTAATTAGAAGTCAAAACAGATTTGACCTATACGACTCAGTTTTACTGAGATAGATGCAAGGCACAGCGCATATGTGTAGTGGGTGGGCTGTGTGCGGAGAAAACTTTTCATACTTTCATACTTTCGTTTCATATATACCAAATTGTGTCACACATTATTGGTAGTATACGAAAAAATCAATTATTTGGCAACTTGTGTATTAAGTATTACAGTCTAATGAAGTAGTGATAATATTGTGTTTAAAAATAATTTAGTGCCATGAGCGAAACGGAGGTCGATCTCAATTTTTTTTTAACAGTTAGAAAATTACATTTTACCCCTCAGGCTGGGAAACACTGCCATATGTTGTCATGCATTGAAGAAGACAAATAGTCTTTTTCAATATGAATGTCCTTCATTAAAGTCTATTTAGCTATTTGATTTTTTGTAGCAAAAATTGTGGTATTAATTTATTACAACAATCTCTGCGCGGTGCTCACTTGCCTGTGCTCCGTACTTTCATATCTTAATTAGATCAAAATTTATTATTTACTCACATCGTATTATTGCTAACACAGACGGCTGCAGAGCTAACGTGACATCGGGCCAGTTATAAAGCTGAAAACCCCCCGTTGTTGCACCCCCGAATAACCTGCAACACGCTGCAAATTACATGTCACCATCTTCATGTGCCTGCTTCCCTATGCTATACTCTCTGCCTCGTAATTTATAACTCGTTATGTCAACGATGACCACTTTTCCATCAATTATCATCTTACAAACAGTATTGACTGCAACCCTAGAATGTATGTGTCTGGAGTGTCACTGAATACAAAACAGTACCTCATCTTGTGATATTATGAAGTAGAAGCACTAAACTTGAGATGCTTGGTAGCCCAACAGTGAGCCCCTTCTTTATTCACCTCCGCATAAAGTAAATCAACAGGTCCTGACGACGAGTAAACGGTTAACGGAAGGAATCAGCCGGCGGCTCAGAGACTTTGCTTATCTTTCGTCGGGTTATAGCACATATTAAGATGCAACAAAAGCTGCTCTTGTATTTTAAGCTTCTCAATGGTTGACGCAAGTAGCGGCTGCAGAGTGTAGGAACAAACAAGTCAGGAGGAAGGTCAGTGTCTTTCGTGGCCGATAGGATGAGGAATCCAGAGAAAACACACAATGGTATTTCTATATTATAGGAGAGACATTAGCAGTGAGATTCAGTAACCGACAGTTGAATAGTTGAGTCCGCCCTCGTAGCACGTCAGATTGCCACAAAGAGGGCCCAGGTTCGATTTTCGGGTGGGTCGTATATTTCCTAGTCGGAGATTTTCTCCGCTCGGGGAATGGGTGCTTTATGGTCCTGATCATCATTTCATCATTATCGACACGGAAGTCGCCCAATGGTGTGTCAAAGGGATAGACTTGCAAGTCAGCGGCCGGACTTTCCCAGTTTGGGATGTCCGAGCATCAGTGCCATATGACCATCTCATTTCATTAGTAGGTTGAGTTGCTTCGAGCTGTTTTTAGTGCACAGTAAAGGGCACCTGTAGTATCCTCTGTGTGTACGTTTTGTCAGTCGCATTCCACTTGGAATGACCATGTCCATAACGTGGTATGTTGACGCTAATGTGTTTGCTAGCATGCAGGACACGGTTTTTTTGGGGGGGGGGGGGGGGGGGAAACTGAGATATACGTCAGTTTCGTTAGTCTATGGGAGTATGTAAAATTGCACGTGCCTGTTCAGAGAACTGTAATTACTAATACTGCATGAGCAATGATTTAGTGGGTTGTCAGAAGTGTTGTTAATAGTGAGTAGCTAGTGAGTGGTGTGGTTAATAGTCTTAACATTTAATATGAATGTAAACGTATGAAATACACTCCTGGAAATTGAAATAAGAACACCATGAATTCATTGTCCCAGGAAGGGGAAACTTTATTGATACATTCCTGGGGTCAGATACATCACATGATCACCCTGACAGACCACAGGCACATAGACACAGGCAACAGAGCATGCACAATGTCGGCATTAGTACAGTGTATATCCACCTTTCGCAGCAATGCAGGCTGCTATTCTCCCATGGAGACGATCGTAGAGATGCTGGATGTAGTCCTGTGGAACGGCTTGCCATGCCATTTCCACCTGGTGCCTCAGTTGGACCGGCGTTCGTGCTGGACGTGCGGACCGCGTGAGACGACGCTTCATCCAGTCCCGAACATGCTCAATGGGGGACAGATCCGGAGATCTTGCTGGCCAGGATAGTTGACTTACAACTTCTAGAGCACGTTCGGTGGCACGGGATACATGCGGACGTGCATTGTCCTGTTGGAACAGCAAGTTCCCTTGCCGGTCTAGGAATGGTAGAACGATCGGTTCGATGACGGTTTGAATGTACCGTGCACTATTCAGTGTCCCCTCGACGATCATAAGAGGTGTACAGCCAGTGTAGGAGATCGCTCCCCACACCATGATGCCGGGTGTTGGCCCTGTGTGCCTCGGTGATATGCAGTCCTGATTGTGGCGCTCACCTGCACGGCGCCAAATACGCATACAGCCATCATTGGCACCAAGGCAGAAGCGACTCTCATCGCTGAAGACGACACGTCTCCATTCGTCCCTCCATTCACGCCTGTCGCGACACCACTGGAGGCGGGCTGCACGATGTTGGGGCGTGAGCGGAAGACGGCCTAACGGTGTGCGGGACCGTAGCCCAGCTTCATGGAGACGGTTGCGAATGGTCCTCGCCAATACCCCAGGAGCAACAGTGTCCCCAATTTGCTGGGAAGTGGCGGTGCGGTCCCCTACGGCACTGCGTAGGATCCTACGGTCTTGGCGTGCATCCGTGCGTCGCTGCGCTCCGGTCCCAGGTCGACGGGCACGTGCACCTTCCGCCGACCACTGGCGACAACATCGATGTACTGTGGAGACCTCACGCCCCACGTGTTGAGCAATTCGGCGGTACGTCCACCCGGCCTCCCGCATGCCCACTATACGCCCTCGCTCAAAGACCGTCAACTGCACATACGGTTCAAGTGCACGCTGTCGCGGCATGCTACCAGTGTTAAAGACTGCGATGGAGCTCCGTATGCCACGGCAAACTGGCTGACACTGACGGCGGCGGTGCACAAATGCTGCGCAGCTAGCGCCATTCGACGGCCAACACCGCGGTTCCTGGTGTGTCCGCTGTGCCGTGCGTGTGATCATTGCTTGTACAGCCCTCTCGCAGTGTCCGGAGCAAGTATGGTGGGTCTGACACACCGGTGTCAACGTGTTCTTTTTTCCATTTCCAGGAGTGTAGAATAAGCCATCGTGATACGCTCTTTAAACAGGTATCCAAACACACTGCAGGGGGTCATATTTTTGTCTGTGATGTAATGTCTCGTAAATGAAGTCCGTCTACATCGTCCTAGAAATTAATTTAAATATTTATAGTCACCCTAGGTTGCCACCAGGGTTTCTGGAGATGGGTCCGTATTTACAAGGAAATATCAGTACTAGAGTGGAAGAGCAGCTACGAAGGCTGGTGAGGGTATTTACCATCTCTCTCTCTCTCTCCTTTTTCAGCCGTTGTACCTTCACATCGATTAAGGAACTTTTCCTTCTCTATGTTTTATGAAGAAAACGGCATCGTTACGAGATGAAAGAAGAAATTTGAGTTAGTAATAATTCTTCACGCTGCTGCAGGCACAGTCACACAAAGTCATAAGTAGCAGTAATTGGTACTTACATACTTCATAGCAAAATATCTACTCCATCGTCTTCGGTGTCCGACGTAGATGCATCAGTCTGAGCAAGATTTATGACGAATGGTTCCATATCCGTATCGCTGCCAATTTCCCTGTTGTAATCTTCTACTCGAAGCCTTCCTGCGTGTCTTACGCAAGCTGTCCATGCACATTTTGACATGCTGTCTATTGCCTTATGTGTAAGTCTCTCAGCATCTGCAATTCTGAATGTATTGTTTTTTTTCGCAATATATGCTGTCATCTGAGCTCATACCAGCTCGACTGGGTTGTAATGGCAATGGTATCGGGGTAATCTAACAATACGGTGTCCATACTGCTTTGGAATTTCTTCTCATAAACTCTTTATGCACGCTTGTGTTGATTGACAAGATCCAGCAATTCTGCTCTAATGTTTGGCGAGTTTTGAGGTATTCCGTTAGATGACAGGCATGCAATAATGTGTACTTTTTTGGAGTTCGTATTTGGAGCTTTGTTCACTTGCACTGAATGGATGCTCGCATTGTCCTTGACTATAAGTGAAGACGCGGAATATGTGGTATTAATGGTTGTGAAAACCACCTTTTGAAGACGCTGTACCAAATCTTCAGAATTCTTAGCTAAATCAGCTTACCATGGGGAATAAAGCCAGTATCGGCTGATCCAACATGGAGCACTATAATTCTGTTACCCTTACCTACAGGAACTTTCAGTTCACCGTACCCATCGCTCGTTTTCCAGCACATAGCTCTTTTTTGGTTCTGATGTACGAAAGTTTCATCTAAATAGTAAATTCGAGATGTGCCATCTTCTCTGATCTCCTGCATTGTTCCCAAATACACCGTCCTTGCAGCTACAATAACGCCTCGTTCCATTAATAATTTCCTACCACTGTTCTTTTCCTGATACCTGAACCCCATGTCTTTCAGTATCCTCAACATGGACCATTTGCTTCCGTTAAAATTTTCAGCTTCTTTCATTCGCGAAACTAGTTTCCTGCTGTAGGATAATCGCCTTCAGCATACATGGTGAACACAATGCGCCGCAAAACGTCTCTCTCAAAATCGTCTAGCTCATGTATTTCTTTTATGCGGTTATGTTGCTTCCCTGGTGATTTGAAAACAGCTGAGCAGCAGGCTTGTATAGACGTCACATGGGACACGGAACTGTTGTGTTGTTGGTAGCTCTGCATGTAAGAAGCATTGTGGTTATGGAAGTTCAAGTATTGGTGCAAGTGCTATTACAGTAAATTGATGGAATATCGAAGTGATTCAGAGGAAAGTGCATAACGATGTATTTAAAAGTGAGCAGTGTCGAATTAACGTATTTGTGTATCCTCTCGTTGTGTGTCGTATCGTACAGTATCAATCATCCGCACCGTGTTTGATCTCCCAGAATGCACTAATGTGAATCAGTAGTATTATTTACCACAAAAGAGAGCATTTAAGTGCCAGTGTCTAGTAGCGAGCGTGAGAACGTGCGTTTGGTCATCGCGCTCCGCATCACCAACAATCAACCGCACGCGACGGTTACGCGTACGCCCGTACAATTGAGAACTGTGAACCTGTGTATTTAACTTAGTGAACAGTGTTAAAATTTCTTACTCTTGTCAAGGAGCACTGGTTCCAAATATCTGTGTATGCGTGACGAGCTTAAGAACTTTCTTGCGATCATTTGGCTTCCGCATTATCAACCATCACCCGCTTTGTATTGGTTACGCATACACTCGTTTGAGTGATATAGTGGACAGGTAATCATCCATTAATTGGGATAAACACTTATGAATTACAATGTAAACAGTGCAACTTGCGATTTTCTTTTTTCGTCTCAGGATATAGTTGTTCATACCAGACGTGGAGTAGTGTTGTGTTTTAACGTTGAGTGGCTCCCCTAAACCCGCTTGCATATTTCGATATATAGGCCGGCAGCAGTGTGGAGCAGAACAATACGACCGTCGCGGGACTATCAGGTACGTGGTGTAGACAGGGCGCAGGGTCGAAACGACAACCAGTTGAAGGGTCCCCCACCAGTTTGTACCCCCGGGCGTGTTACAGCTTCACTGGATATTCTCTGAATAGTCCTCAAACCAATACCACAGGCTTGAGCTGTTTGCTCCTGGCATTTGGCTACGTCACGACCCTCGTCTTGTGCCGGCGTGGATTCCGCGGAAGATTGGCTCTCAAAGTATTGGTACACACGGAACAAAATTCCTCTTGCCTGTTTGTGTAGCACTTGGCGTGATTGCTTACCGTCACTCATAATGTACACTATGAAGGCAGTCAGCACTCAGCACGGAACACAACGACTGAAATAAACAGTTACAACTTCCGAACACAGCACGACCCGCATAGAACGAAGACAAGAATGTCAGTGGCGCGCGATTGGCTGTGAGTCACGTGGTACACTTCCGCATGCTTCTGTGCATCCGACCCTCACCCGTCATTGTAGCTGCTCTCCGCTTTAGTGCTGTGTCTAAAATCTTCATATTTGAAAATTGCTCTGTTCCACCCACAGCACACTGGAATTATCCTGGAAAAAGTAAATAAACCGAGTTCAAGTGTGAACGTAATCTAAAAGACCTCGCTCTGACTCTCAAGTGTTAACCTGAAAATAAGGAAAGTCGTACATAACCGTTTGCGACAAAGGCTTTCGGAAGGTTTCCCTGGCTTTCCCATCAAAATTTGGCACTGAAAATTTTCTTACAAACATTCTACTGAAATCTCAGATTTCTAAGGCATTTCGGAAAGGCACTTTGTTCCGCGAGATGATATCCTGCTCTCTTGAATAGGAATTGAGAGATTGAATTGCCCCATTTGCCCCCTCTGTTTATTGATTTGATAGCCACTGAATTGCTACTTATTTATTTAATGGGATAATAATAATTATTAAAATGTGTCAATTTTATTTAAGCACCGTTTTTTTTTTTTTTTACTCTTTCGATTGTTGCGAGTCAGCGATAGTGCAATGCTGCTCGCTTTGGAGAATACACATTTTATAAGAATTATTTGGTACAGGAAACACTTTTGCCATCACGGTTGCGATTTAGACGGTATTCGCGTAATTGTACTGATTAAAAGTTATCGTTTCCGAAAGACGCAGGCTCGATTAAAGCTGTGTGCACTTTCACGCGTATAATGAAAATATTCATAACACGTCGCGTAACAAAAAGAAACATGAGAATCATAATCATAATCAAACGAAGAAAATATATGATAACATAAATGTTCTTCGCAGTTATTCAGGACAGGCTCAGATTAGACCTTGCAATTTTTAGTTACAGGAAATGACAAGACGTTAGACTTAGGAGATATTTGCCGGCCGGAGTGGCCGTGCGGTTCTAGGCGCTACATTCTGGAACCGAGCGACCGCTACGGTCGCAGGTTCGAATCCTGCTTCGGCCATTGATGTGTGTGCTGTCCTTAGGTTAGTTGGGTTTAATTACTTCTATGTTCTAGGCGGCTGATGACTTCTGAAGTTAAGTCGCATAGTGCTCAGAGCCATTTGAACCATTTTTTTAGGAGATATTTGTTTTGAATAACTTGTATTTTCCTTCCCTCTCTCTCCTTTTGACTGCCTTTATACCTTCACATCGATTAAGGAACTTTTCCTTCTCTACCTACCAGTACGAGAACAAAATTCAGACAACAAAATGTCTTACATCTCTTAACAATCATATATAGTTTCGTAATACAAACAATGCAAATTTATTCCGTGCACTAGAAATTCTTTGATACACTGAGCACAAAATTGAAAATAATAAAATTATAATTACATTTTCAATATCATGAATACTTCTTTAAATCATGAAAATGTGGTTTGACATCGTCGTAATATTAATTTTCATCGTTGTAACGCTAAAATGTGCAAAGGAGCAAAGCCTTAAAACTGCGCGATCTATCTAAAGGTTAAATGTTGTTAAAAATGCAGATATAGAAATGGTGTGCCTTGTTTACATTATGGACCACAGAGAGACAGCCACACTATGAAAGTAAAGTAACGTCACGTCACTAAGTAAAAGAAAGGAAATGGAATACTCAGCCATTCAGTATTGCTTCTACCCAGTTTCAGCCGTCATGCACACTCTGAACAATTCTCAGAGAATATTCTCTGTCAATTGGCCTCATTAGACAAAATCTTTCCTCTTCTAGAACAGCCTCAAAAGTAGTAAAGGACATACGAATAAAGCCGCAAACAAGGTTGGTTTCACTGGAAATGGTTGGTCACACTAACTCTCCTTGAATCATTGTTTCACACCCCGTAATGGGTCAAAATGCAGGACGGGGCTTGTGGCATCTGTATGTAAAAGGCTGTGTTTCAACTTTTGTTTACTTGTGTATTTGTGTTGCTCCGTTCCTGCCGTGTAACTTACTTCGGACTCTTCTAACTCCCGAAAGGTCAACGGGTGCATAAAACTCGGAGACACGTGGCTGGAGCGCTAACCAGCAGACTGCGGAAGAGGTCAGATCACAGAGTGTTCCCCGGCCGACAAAGAACACCATCCGAGCCAAGTCGCGCTCCACTTCCTCCGCAAGCGCCTTGAGCTGGCAGGGACGCAGTGAGCTCAAGACAGCGGAAATTGCTAGCCGGCTGCGTCGGACTTGGGGACCGCCTCACGCGGCTGTGCTGTGCCTCGCGCCGAGCCATAAATCTCGTCCAGAGGATGGTGACGTCGCGAATATTAATTATGTTTTTGCCTCTCCTCGGAAAGGAGTGCCGTGAAGAAGCAAAGTGCTCGGCTAAAGCCGGCAGCTCGCTGCGGCTAACGAAACATGACGGCTGAAGAAAGGGGCTCAAGTGCCAAGTAGGCGAGAGACAGCGTGTTTCCCAAATTGTCCTGTCATCCCGATTTCTGATTTTTGCTGCACACGTACACAGTGATATGCTAGCAATAGGCCTTGTCGAAGGAACTTGTCACAATAGACTTCACCGGATCTCCTGCATCGTGTACACTCCGACTCTAACTGCTCTGTCGTCGCTAGAGTCTTATCTATTTATTTTTTGTGGCTTTACTAGGGACGTCAGGACCTGTCTTACACTTGCTCATTCTACGTACCTAACATTATGTGCAAAAACAATAAAGATGATCTAAAAATTATTACATTTGGTATGAGATCTCACAGTCAGAGGTAACTTCACCTTACATAGAGGAAGTGAGTTCAGAAAGAAAGCAGAGTATATAATAGCAAAAGAAAATCGAGTGAAAAGCCAAGCTACAGTTAAGGAGATTGAGGCTAACGGCAGTGGCAGCAGTGAAAATGAGGCTCGATATCGAAGGGGGAAAGAAAGAACAACGTAAAAGGACACTTGTAATGAAGAGAGACGGGGGAAAATTTGACACATGTTACAGAGAAACCAGAAGACACTGAATCATAACGGAGAGAAGAAGGAGGCATTTGTTTTACTGTTTAATAGAGAGAAAAACTTGCTATTCGGGGTCCCTTTTTAGGGAAAATTGTGAGGTTGTAAAAGGAGATGCTTCAGCTTTATGTCTGTTAAAGACGGCACTGACTATGCACAGAATGAAAGGTAAGTTGTTCCATAGGGGGACAGTACGAACAGACGAGTAGATTGCGTCTTTTTTTTTCTTTTTTTGTATCGCGGGTGGGTACAGCTACGACACTAGATAAGAATTTGTCTTGCGATTATGTTGAGATGACAGGTACTTCATCTTTGATATGAGGTATTCTACAGTTGATGGTCGACAGGAAGAATGAAAGTTATTTACATTGCACAGAGGTGGCTGTGATATAGATAAAGTTTACTTTCTTATAGGGTATCTCGTTTAATTACAACCTAAGCAAAAATCAACTGATTAGTCTGTCGACCAGTTTTGTGTGTTGTAAAGTCTCCGTATTGTTGTAAATAAATCAGATTATGTATGCTTTGACGAAATACTGCACTCTTATAATTTACTTGGCTTAGCAATGTTTATTACGAACTGAACTGCACAACATCATTTCCTCTCTTTCTTCGAGTATTATCCCACAGCTTGTGTATTGTGTAGTGTAGTGGGGACCTAGAAAGGACGGAGAGGCTTCGTCCCACAGTAGCCCTCAGTAGATCACAAATCCACAGCAGTCCACCCACCCCACCGCCACCCCACACCGAGGGGCCCCAAATGTGTATGCGTACATGACATGAGGCAGTGTTTGCACAGCAATCGCCGATGTTCGCACAGCAATCGCAGACATAGTGTAACTGAGGCGGAGTAATGGGAACCAGCCAGCATTCGCCGAGGCAGATGGAAAACCGCCTAAAAACCATCGACAGGCTAACCGGCACATCGCACCTCTGCCAGGGACCAGCACGCTTTCACGCTCAGGAAGCTTCGCGTTAGACCTCGCTGGTAGCCGGGCGGGCGTTTCACAGCTTGATACTTAGTGAACAAATAACGTGCTTTAATTTCTTGTTACTGTATATTTACATCCAACAAGCTAATTTCAAACACCATAAAATGTAGAACGAATTGTAGTTTGCAGCATACAGTGAGTCCATGCGAAACTGCCTGGCACATGAAAACTGCATGCCAGTTAGAGACTCGTACATGGTATCTCTGCCTTTCGTGAGTAACTGATCTGCCAACCGAGTTAAGCGTGAATGACTCACGACCCTAGTGTCGTGGCCGGGTAGCACAGTTGGTATAGCAGTTATCCGTGAAAGTCGGAGGTACTGGGTTCGAGTCTCGTTTCGGAACATGGTGTTAATCTTCCAGGAAGTAGTATAGAACCTGATAAAGAGAGTCGTTAAATCTCCAGCCAGTTCTGAGATAAAGTTCCTCTTCAAAACTCATTGTATACCCGCGACTAATATGTAACAACGAGAAATCGTCTAAAGTTAGTGAATGTTTGGCGGCTAGGTTACAATGCAAATGATTTTACAGTTTTTCTCTATCACAAGTCGTTTATTAACGAATTTGTCAACAGCTGCAGTAGCTAGTTTCAAAAGTTATAGGTTCATTTTAAAGGCTGACCTACCTATGAGGTTTGCAATTAATCGTCAAATGTAAGTACTGCAATTATTGACAGATTCGTTAATAAACACTTTACGAAATTTAATAAATTTTGCTGGTTTCTAGTGAACAAAATGTTAACTGAAAAACGAACTTGCTTTGGTACTTATGTGTAGTTCCAGAATTAAAATCGTTTAGAAATTACAAAATTTGGTACTGAGCGAAAATGTTAAAAGGTGAAAGATATGGCATAGTGCAGACTGGATCTCACATTGTCGAATTCTGAGAAAGCAAATGCGACTGCACTTTCCGCTAATATATGGGCCATTTACATAAGAATCGAACTGACTTGGCATTTTCTGAAGAAGAAAGGAAAACTGGCGATTATTGTAATTAGTGTGTCTACGCCGATTTTGATTCAGTTTGACTGATGCATTGGGGCTGCCTAGACCCAGGGGCAGAGCCAGTGGCGTCACCATTATTATCAGTGACGTCACCATCGTTATCAGTGAACAGACACGCCCCAGTCCTCGTCTCCAGCCTATCAGAGCTCAGTATAATAAATCGAAGACGGCCGAAGTCAGAGGATTGTAAGTATTCATCTTATGCACACAACTTTTCAGACATGCTGTTTGTCATATCTATGAATACATGTTCTTTCATTTACTGTTATAGAATCTGCAGTCTTCCTGGTCTGACATTGAGGAGACTCTATGGTCCTCCTGAAAGTGCAGTACTTCCATGAAGCAACTGGGGTCAGAACCATAATCAGCAAGAAGCTGTAGCGGTAGAGAACCTCAGAGTAACATTTTGGCTGGTATTCTGTAGCTTTCATCGATTAAACTAAAATAAATTTTACTGTTGTTACTATGGCTGACGCACAAGCAACGTAGTTGAATCAGACGATATTTTCGGACGGCTTGATGCTGAATCTACATTTAGCAGTCGAATATGTGCTGGTATTATAGATAAGAGGCTGGGATATAAGGACCACAGGTATTTCTTGGACGCCAGTTAACATTTTTCGAGAGTCGAGTTCATCAAATTAGCTAACCTATTATGATTAAATGTTAACTAGGCTGCAAATTTCTCTTGCCAAAGACATGTCGAAAAGAGGAGATACAAAGAATGCGTCGCTGTTGTTGTCTGATGCTGACATCAGTACTCACTCAATGGTACAGAGCGACTTTTGAGAAAACTGGAAACTTTCTAAGCTTGCGATTCTGAGTGGGCATTGAGGAAAATAAGACAACTGCAGAAAATGCACCCAATGCACGATTCATATGGTCAATTCTAGTAGGATTTGTATCCTGGAAACCTGAATGCGCGTCGCATATCCAGATACTTGCGATATCAAAACAAATTAAACTTTAACAACATATCGTTCCATATAGAGTGCGAACATGTTCATATTTTCGGAAAACAGAATGAATACGCATTTGTAAACGTCTGTGACTTACAGTATTCAGATTAAGACTGGATGACTGTACGAGATAACAAGAAAGACAATGAAATCAGCGTTACACCACTGCATGTTACAAAATACCGTCATTAGAGATATGTGAGGCTATTAACGCTGCATGTAACTGGTACTACAGATGTGTGTCAGTTGTATTGCATAAAAAATTTGCCGGAGTTCGAAAGTTATAGCTTACCTATCATCAGCATGTACTTTCTGAGTGACATTTCCGTTACTTTTGTTCCCAGGATAGACTGACTATGCGTTGTTCAAAACAGTTAACAGTATTTTAGTACTTTCAACACTGCAGCCGGAGCTTAAGTTAAGTCTTGGTGGTGACTTAGTGCCTTTGTACCGCATTTTTAAAATGTGACTACGCCTGTGCAGGCTCTTTTAGTTTTATTTCTAGACCATGCCCTCGTAGACATATTATAGAATCAGATTTATGTTTTGAAAAAGGCTCAATTACTTGGACTGAAACCTAGGTAAAGGTTGGCTTCATTACCGCAATCGAGGCTGATAGTTTCTTATATGGTAGTTACCAGTATCATGCCCACTGCGAAAACGCATTTATGAAAGTTAAAAAATCTTATAATAAACGGAAACTGCCTTTCGAGATTTATGCTGATGTGAATGTCTATTGTAACCAGTCTCTGGTTGCAGCTATAGTGCAGGCTCTGATTCATTTTCCGATCAGGTACATTTTCATATACTATTCATTTCGCCTACTATATTCACTGCAGTTATAAAAAGGAATATTCCCAGTTTAACTTATACAGAGGCTCTGTTTGCAAGGGATGGTTTATTCAACAGCTGGGTATAATCGCTCAGTCTGTGAATACCTTCTACTTTCCAAATAAAAAGAAGAATGTACGTTTTGTTCAGTAAACGTCTGTCACATTTGCTAGGAGCCCTTTGCAGAAGACCTTGTGAAGCACCGGGATCAGTATGAATTCATAGTCCGCCCCCGGTAGCTGAGTGGTCAGTGCGACAGACTGTAAATCCTAAGGGGCCGGGTTCGATTCTCCGACCTGGGATTTGGTGTTGTGTTGTCTTAAACATCTTTTCATCCCCATCGACACCCAAGTCGCCGAAGTGGCGTCAAAACCATTGTGAATTATATGCATCACTATACTATGCCAGTGACGTTCTATATGAGCAGTTACGACGGGCATTTCTTGATCATGAGTCTATGTGAACTGAGGACAACGATAATAACGAAGAAATTACAATCAAGTTGGGTTCTGTTTCTATGATTCTATCGTATATGGAAAAAATGCAGGACTTTCACAAAGAGTGTTGCAGTACTACATCAGAAGAAGAGTTACAGCCATATTTACAATTTATTGAGTTACTCTACTTTCTGATATATATCCTGAGAAAGTGTGTGTGTTACTTAAGCCAGAAGAATGTAATGAGGGCATACTTCGCGACAATCATGAATTTAGCGTCGTTAAATGGAAAGGTATCTTCCCGTATAAGTATGTCAGCAATAAAGCGATTCTTCTGGAATATCATCTCCCCTCAGTAGAAAAGTTATAGAGTTTGCTAACAGACGAAAGGATAACAGAGGTTGAGTAACATAGAACCTGCAGTATATGGGAGACTTTCATTTGTAAGAGAAGCTCTGACCTGAATGAAAAAGTGATGTGCTGCTCCTTTCGTACGTGTTTGAAAACTTTCACGATCTCTACCGGAAAAACCAATAATTGCTACGGAACAGCTAACCAACGACAGTAAAAGAAAATATAGGTGGCGGCATTTGTTAACAGTAACAAATCCTGTCTACCGACGCCCTGTACGCATTCAACAGTTCGCGCACTGCGCTGTTTGACGAAAGTTGTTGTGGAATCGACTTGTGCGACATTCCGTGTTGTACAAAAACGTGTGTGCGAGACATCATTTGAGTGCTTACGGCTGTGGACGAGGAGTTGGGCGACTCAAAGCTTGTCAAACGGTCACTATTGTGACCACAGTAAAGGCTGTCATCACTCAATAGAAAAAGGCCGCTGAAGGTGAAAACTCAGTCAAAAGGTTGCCGGGAGTCGTAGACGGACCACCATACCGCATAAGTATTGATACGTAGCCATAGTGCCGAAAACGGACAGCCACCTCACTCCAATGCAGATCACAGCAGAGCTGGCATCCCCTACTGGTAGACGCATCTGCCAAAATTATTTCGTGGTTTGTACGCAAGAAGCCTGTTAAACACATCCCATTTCAACCGCTCCATCGTCGAGAAAGAGTTCATGTGTCTATGCAGCTTTTTGGCTGCGGCAGCGACAGAGAGATGTTCTCTGACAAATCCCTCTTCTCTGTGACGAGTGATTCTGGGCACTAGTCAGTGTTGAGAGAGGAGGAGCACTTTACATCGAACAGAATGTTTATGGACGCCATCGGTATAGTCTGGGAACTATGGTGTCAGCAGACGGAACGAGTTTGAGAAGACTTTCTTCAAACTCATGAGCAATACCACATCCTGCAAAACCGTGCAAAATATGCGTAACTTATTGGACGTTAGACTTGTAGCGGCCTGGGGGATGGGGGGGGGGGGGGGAGGGGAGGTGACTGGTTCGAGGCAACTGCATTAAGTGAAAAACTTCATTTTGAAAGTGGGTCATTTTTAAGGAAAATCATGTCGCCATTGAACTTTGTCGACTAAATGTCGCTTTCGACAAAGCAGTCGTATTTAGAATAACGATTTTAGATGTTTCGAAAGCGCCCCTTTTCTATTTCAGTTACGGATATATACTAACAAATCCCCGCCATAATGCCTAAAACTGCACTACGCAGACACTGATAGCCTCAATCACCACATCAAGTCTACCAGAGTGTTTGAGGGTACTAGTATTGATGTGCGTAAAAGGTTCGATACTGCAGGATTCCGAGCGAATGGTCCAAATGGCTCTAAGCACTATAGGACTTAATTTCTAAGATCATCAGTCCCCTAGAACTTAGAACTACTTAAACATAACTAACCTAAGGACATCACACACATCCATTGGCGAGACAATATTCTAACCTGCGACCGTAGCGATTCCCAGCGAATAACCAACTCGATACTCTTCTGATGAATAAGAAAATGGTTGATTTCAAGAGATGAACTGAATGTGGAGACTATCGCAAAATTTTTGGGCCTTCGCACCAAAATTTATACGGTAGAAACCGTGCCTGCACAGGGAATAGGGCGTAGGACGGTCATCTGCAAGTAGGCTCACTACTATTACAAGTACTCTTGGATTCAGACGTGAAACCAACTGTGCCCTTTGTCACTCACTCGAAGCAGCATGTTGTTTCGACAATAAAACATGTTCAATTATTTTTATCTGCTCAGATTGGCAAACGATAAATACATTTCGATACTTGTAAAAATGGTAATTGTACATGAAGTAAAGAACTGAATACCTTTTAGAGTAAACATGTAAATACCTGAAAAAATTTATAGATAACCTTAGGACTTGAAAAAGTGATCATTGTATGCATTATAAATATTTTAAAAATGTAATGTGATTATTATAAAACTGTACGAAAAGCACGGTATGAAAAAATGATTTGCTCTAAGTAAATTTTGAATGCTAATCATTTCTTGTGTCTGAGTTTCTTACCTCTCTATTTCGTTTCCTTCAAACAGCATTAGCAAGTGTATATATGTCCTTCAGCTGCGCTGTGTCTTATCAGGATAACTGAGACTATATGGGATAATTATATCTCCAATGGACAATTTTCTCTATCTGGCAGCAGCAGGCGAATAGCTGAACTAACGCTATGTATCGCATACTGTGAGTTAGTAACAAAGAAATTAGTATTCATAGCTCATAGTAAAACAGAAGGTGTGAAATGACACTTTATGAGGACACAGAAGTGCACAAGTAATTATGCGATAAGCTATTTAATGAGGTAAGTTATGTGACGAGACATTTCAGACCCTTATTTCATTGGAAATTTTTTACAATTCGTGCAAAAATAGATTACTGATCACATGTGTGCTTAAGGAGTATGAAGTGTATTTGACGTACGAGAAACAAAGATTTGAGTGTGAGTAGTTGCGTGTGTGTGTGTGTATGTGTGTGTGTGTGAGAGAGAGAGAGAGAGAGAGAGAGAGAGAGAGAGAGAGAGAGAGAGAAAGAGATACAGAGAGAGAGAGTGATTGCTTTGCACGATAGGGATCAAAAGGCTGCACACAATTTTCGATATATAAAGTACAGAGAGTAATTATTACTTCGATTGAGAGCGACGTCTAAGGAGTACGGTATCAAATGCAAGAATCACAGGGAAACAACATCTTTTTAGAAGCACAAAATTTGACATATAGAGTCGATATTTTAAGTGTATAATGGACGAACTACTGAGATTTCCTAAATGGATACCTCTGACTTTCAAGAGAACACATCATTAAAATGTTGGCAAGCTACAAGGCACAAAAAAAGCAAAGAAACTGGGAGCATGCAGAGCAAAAGCGATGCCGAGGTTGCCGACGGTGTGTCTGCGATCCTGGGTCTAGTCACTGCGTTTGCTGTCGTTAATTTCTCGTAGTATGTTGTAGTACGAGTATGAAGCGTTCATTAGCTGAAACAAAAGAACAAGATTCATTGGCTAGAGATAAAAGTTATAAAAATTCTTTTGTACTAAGACACTAAAATACTAGAAACACTAGTAGTACATTTGAAATAATGTAGTAGGTCTATGTAGAATCATTCAGCAATGCTGCTATATAATTCTTAAATATTTATTACAGAACATGCCAATGACATAAGATAAATTGTTCTCAATGTGATAATGTATGGTATGTTGACTACGATTTTGATGCAATTTCGCTATAATCCGTCATTGTCTACAGGCTTTCCGATAACTCGCATCTTGCGGCGATCTAGTACAAAACTCTGTGACCAGTGTTGTAGTCGGTAAGTAACTGTTCGCAGCTGATTTATATTTGACCAAAAGCTATTGTTGTATTATGTATAGAAGAAACTTGACTGCTAAACTATTTTTCAGCCATAGCATAACATTACGCCATCTTGCTGTTCACGAGTGTCGCGTATTCCAATGTTTTGAAAAATGTAACGGGTGATTTTCGACGACTTCTATTTCTTATTAACGCCTCTCTCCCTCCCTCCCCCTCCCTCTGTGTGTGTGTGTGTGTGTGTGTGTGTGTGTGTGTGTGTGTGTGTGTATGTGCTTGGGCATTCTTCGCTTTTGTTCTGCGTCTTGTGTCAGTTCTTTTAAAGCAGTAAAATGTGTCTTGTTGCAAAACGTTGTGTTTTCATTTATTACGTTTTAGCCTTCCACTATTGTCTTTTGTATGTAATAATATTCTTCTACTTTTATTTATCGATGTGAACTGTTGATGTGTTTCAGGATTTGTACATTAGTTTAGATATTAGCGCTGTTGTGGTTTTTATTTCTTAAGTGTTCTGCGAAAGTGGAGTGTTTGAAGTCACTATTTAGAGCTCTCATGAGTTCTGTGCACCTTGCTCGGAAGATTCTCCTTCTACATTTACATCTGCATCTACATTGATACTCCGCAAGCCACCCAACGGTGTGTGGCGGAGGGCACTTAACGTGCCACTGTCATTACGTGCCTTTTCTGTTCCAGTCGCGTATGGTTCGCGGGAAGAACGACTGTCTGAAAGCCTCCGTGCGCGCTTGAATCTCTCTAATTTTACATTCGTGATCTCCACGGGAGGTATAAGTAGGGGGAAGCAGTATATTCGATACCTCATCCAGGAACGCACCCTCTCGAAACCTGGCGAACAAGCTACACCGCGATGCAGAGCGCCTCTCTTGCAGAGTCTGCCACTTTAGTTTGCTAAACATCTCCGTAACGCTATCACGGTTACCAAATAACCCTGTGACGAAACGCGCCGCTCTTCTTTGGATCTTCTCTATCTCCTCCGCCAACCCGATCTGGTACGGATCCCACACTGATAAGCAATACTCAAGTATAGGTCGAACGAGTGTTTTGTAAGCCACCTCCTTTGTTGATGGACTACATTTTCTAAGGACACTCCCAATGAATCTCAACCTGGTACCCGCCTCACCAACAATTAATTTTATATGATCATTCCATTTCAAATCGTTCCGCACGCATACTCCCAGATACTAAACAGAAGTAACTGCTACCAGTGTTTTTTCCGCTATCATATAATCATACAATAAAGCATCCTTCTTTCTATGTATTCGCAATACATTACATTTGTCTATGTTAAGGGTCAGTTGCCACTCCCTACACCAAGTGCCTATCCGCAGCAGATCTTCCTGCATTTCGCTACAATTTTCTAATGCTGCAACTTCTCTGTATACTACAGCATCATCCGCGAAAAGCCGCATGGAACTTCAGACACTATCTACTAGGTCATTTATATATATTGTGAAAAGCAATGGTCCCATAACACTCCCCTGTGGCACGCCAGAGGTTACTTTAACGTATGTAGACGTCTCTCCATTGATAACAACATGGTGTGTTCTGTTTGCTAAGAACTCTTCAATCCAGATACAGCTGGTCTGGTATTCTGTAGGCTCTTACTTTGCTTATCAGGCGACAGTGCGGAACTGTATCGAACGCCTTCCGGATGTCTACGAAAGTAGCATCTACCTGGGAGCCGGTATCTAATAATTTATGGGTCTCATGAACAAATAAAGCGAGTTGGGTCTCACACGATCGCTGTTTTCGGAATCCATGTTGATTCCTACAGAGTAGATTCTGGGTTACCAAAAACGACAGATCGACGTCAGAGATATAGGTCTATAGTTTTGCGCATCTGCTCGACGACCCTTTTTGGATACTGGGACTACCTGACTCTTTTCCAATCATTTGGAACTTTCCGTTCGTCTAGAGACTTGCGGTACACGGCTGTTAGAAGAGGGGCAAGTTCTTTCGCGTACTCTGTGTAGAATCGAATTGGTATTCCGTCAGGTCCAGTGGACTTTCCTCTGTTGAGTGATTTCAGTTGCTTTTCTATTCCTTGGACACTTATTTCGATGTCAGCCATTTTTTCATTTGTGCGAGGATTTAGAGAAGGAACTGCAGTGCGGTCTTCCTCTGTGAAACAGCTTTGGAAAAAGGTGTTTAGTTTTTCAGCTTTACGCGTGTCATCCTCTGTTTCAAAGCCATCATCATCCCGGAGTGTCTGGATATGCTGTTTGGAGAAACTTACTGATTTAACGTAAGACCAGAACTTCCTAGGATTTTCTGTCAAGCCGGTACATAGAATTTTACTTTCGAATTCACTGAACGCTTCACGCATAGCCCACCTTACGCTAACTTTCACATCGTTTAGGTTCTGTTTGTATGAAAGGTTTTGGCTGCGTTTAAACTTGGAGTGAAGCTCTCTTTGCTTCCGCTGTAGTTTCCTAACTTTGTTGTTGAACCACGGTGGGTTTTTCCCGTCCCTCACAGTTTTACTCGGCACGTACCCATCTAAAACGCATTTTACAATTGCCTTAAACGTTTTCCATAAACACTCAACACTGTCAGTGTCGGAACACAAATTTTCGTTTTGATCTGTTAGGTAGTCTGAAATCTGCCTTCTGTTACTCTTGCTAAACAGATAAACCTTGTCGTATGTATTGAACTGGACAGGCGTTGCATGTGAATTAGTGTATTGCAGGATTACTGAGTTTATCTGATGTTCTTTTGTGTGATCTCTGCCTTTGTTGAACTGTGTAGTTTATTCTGAATGTTACTGGAAGTCGTTGCTTTGTCAAAAAGTTTTCATTTCTATGTGCCATTTTATCATTGGATACAGGCGTGTACCATTTCTTTCTTTGTTTTGATGTGGTGTGCTCTGCTGCCTTTTCTGTCTGTTCTGTCTCTATGTTTTCAAAACTTCTGGTTATGCTACATTTCATATTTAAATTGTTGTGTCTGTTTTGTAGGCATTTTCAACAGAAATCTGCTTCATTAATTTTCCATCCACTGTAAACTTACATCCACAACCGCTGTTAGCAACAGCTCATTCGAATACCCAACAGCTCATACGTTCGACAGAGTCAGATACGTACTCCACAGGACAAACAAAACACCTGTTAAACTTGAAAACTACACACATGAACTAAATGTAATCAAAGAAATTTATGCTAAAAATTAATACAAAACTACTGCAGTTCCCAATACTACAACACTGACGTACTTAATTTCACAGTTTCATATTTGTCAAAATATTTGTCAAAAACAGCCGCTGACATAGGTGCAGACGACTTGCTATATGCCTAGGAAACGCAAAAAATACACCTGAAAAACCGCGACAAACGTAGAAACCATGCTGTGAGTTAAAAGGAAACAAGGAATTATAAAGATATTCGCACAATACAGTAACTAGACCAGAGAGTGCACATGTAATAACGATTTGTAATATTTGTAACGATGCTGCTTCTGCATGTTTTATAATAAAGAGTAACCAAGTGGTGATGATGAAACTTCGCTGAAACTAATTAGGGAAAGAACATGAAACAAAAGCGTACAGCATCAAGCCGAACTCACGAACCCACATTCTTTCTTATGCAAACACGGACCAAATGGAAGAGTCTCAGGATACAATGACACATTTATCTGTAATGGAAATCCAAGCAATCCACAAGATAAATACTTAGATTGCAGATACATTCATAATCATTGATTACCCAAAACCCTCAACGAATTGTTAACTCTCTCTGGCACAAAAGAAAATCGGCATTATGTCCAGCAAGTGTCCTATATTTCAATATTTTTAGTATTAAAACTTGATTTACAAGGCGATACCTTCAATGGCGGGTCTACAGTGTGTATAGGTGAATACGAACGTTAGCAAAATAGTAATGCTGTAGGTCCATAGCCCAGATGTATCAGTTCACCAAAACTGTATTTTCTCCATTTTATCATTACAGGATTTTTAATTTTTTTTTCGGATCGGTCATTCTTATGGCTGTTGCGATGCGGTACGCTGCAAGTTCATCTCTGGTGGGAACTTCTCCATATCATTATAGCACTTGCACCCAGCATCCTCAGTTATTTATTGGATAAATTCCAATCCCTGTCTTACTCTACAGTTTTTACCCCCTATACACCTCTAACAAGATAGCAACTTAAGTATAGATTAAGTTCTTTTATTACGCCTTCCATTCTCCAGTCATTAGTGTAGCTGTGAGTAAATGAGCATGCCATATGTTGATGGTCACCTATCATTAGCTGTTGGCTGTACTAGCTATCTATAAAGCTAGTTGACAAGTTTGTGGGGACAATTATTGTAAATGCTTGCATTTAAAGGTCTGATGTAATCATATCTTCCTTGAGACAATTTAATCTAAGCTTCACCTATGATAACGATAGAAGGTGAAGCAATGAACTAAAATTGGTGAAACAGCCAGTTCTTGAACCCAGGTCTCCTGTAACTAAGCAGGTATGTTATACGTTACACCGTGGCATCAGTAACACAGCTGCGAGGATTATCCTGCTTTGATACCTCCATAACACTAACTTCAATTCGACCCTTCAGTCTGTTTTCCTCTTCTTAAATCGTCGTTGCCGGGGTATGAATTGATGTTAGTGTTAGCTAGGGCATTGGACTAGGGTAGTCCATGCCGCTGTGTTGCATCTGTTGCCAGGATGATGTAATGGCTAACACATCTGCCTAGTAAGTCGTTCACCTGTGTTCAAATCCCAGCCACAAATTTGATTCATTTCTTCAACTTATGCCATTATCGTAGATAAAGTTGAGGCACCTGTGTCTAAATTAAAATTAAATTATATCACATCTATGCATCACCTATGCCTCAGGTATGCGCAGGATTCCCCATTACGTAGAAAGCGGGGGAGCTAGTCCAGTGCCAGAAAATAAGCTGAAGGCGTAAATTGATGTTTGTATTAGGGAGAGAATTTGACTAGAGTAGTCAGTATAGGAAGAGAATAGAAGATTCTGAAATGAGGTGCTACAGGAATTGCCGAAGATTAGATAGATAGATCACGTGACTAATGAGGAGGTACCGAATAGAATTGAGAAGAAGAGGAGTTTGTGGCACAATTTGACTAGACGAAGGGATCGGTTAGTATGACAAGTTCTGAGGCATCAGGGGATCTCCAATTTAGTACTGGAGGGAAGCGTGGAGGGCGAAAAGTGTAAAGGGAGACCAAGAGATGAATACACTAAGCAGATTTAGAAGGATGTAGATTGCAGGAGTTATTCAGAGATGAAGAGGCTTGCACAGGATAGAGCAGCATGGAGAGCTGCATCCAAGCAGTCTGTGGACTGAAGATAACAACAACAACAGTCTGTACAGTTGTGTTACCTCTGCTGCTACAATGGTGCATTGACTAACAAATCTGTGTAGTAAACAGGAGACCCGCGTTCAAGTCCAGGCCTCGACACAATTCTTAATTCGTTTCTTAAGCTCATTTCACTACCTTGCAGTTAATTTTTGTAAATTGCCAAGTCTTACGTGTTGTTTAATGTTGTATGTATTTCAAACCAATTGTATTAAAAACAGTATAACAGAATTAAAGTTTTCTTGTTTAACACCTGTGTAAGAAACACATAGTTTTATGAGTGTCCAGTAAGACATAGTATCTTATTTGGTATTTTCTGGTTTGAATATATGAGATCAGAGAAGTATTATCTTCTTATGTATTTCCTGGTTTTAATATATGAGACAAAAGCAGTGTAGCCAAAGGTTTGGACAAGCTTGGCTGGCTGGTGAATATAGACGATGGTTTGTGCAACACGTTTTGTTGATTGAGACATACATACCAGACTCGTGCTGAAGAACATACCAGTACTGCTGTATGAGAAAGTATAGTTCCGTTAAACAAAGCTCTATTATCACATCCTTACCAAGCATCAAAGATTACCATAAGTTGTTGAGGAATAATTATATTTAAGTTATATCCTATCTGGACTGTGAATCGGTGGCTAAGTTAATATATATTTTTTTAAACGACAGTACAGTTATTCAGTATGAGTTTCAGATGTGTTTTTTCTATTCGTGTGCATTATTTTATCCGGAAATAGTAACTGTTCCTGAGATCTGCATTATAGACCGTCATTGTTTCTCGAGTAATTAACAACTTACAGAGACAGTCAAAAGTTTTTCACGTAGTTATTCGTTACAAAAATGCGAAAATTAAGTTTTCACTGCACTTGGCAACTGTTATAGTGAATTTAAGATACAGTTGAGCACTACAGTGCACATAAGAAGACAGCATGAAACTGATGACTTGCTTCGAACGTAATGGGCTCACAGGTATATGAACGAACGGTGTCTTTGCTGACAAACACGTGTAATCGATCTCCAATCATTCTGTCCCGTCTCCTTTGTTAGGGAGCCGTGCACAGCTCGCGTTTATCCCATTTATTGTTTGTCATCTTCTATTACGGTACTGTCGCTTCGTTTTATGGCGTCATTAACTTCCTGCCTTGCTTGCCCACGAGCGGAAGCAGCAGCGCTTATCGATAAGTGCACTGTCGTACCATCTCTGGAGCGACCGCTAGTATTTCCGGGTCGTCGTGTGTCGGGCAGTCAGTTCGGGACGGACGACCGGTGCAGTCGGGACGCGGCAGCAGTGAAGTCGGGGCGCAGCGCCGGTGAGGCGCCGACAGCCGGTGCTCGCCGACCACTGGCGACGCACATTAACTGTCCGATGGAGGGAAATAGGAGCGGAAGACCTTTGGTTGATCGTTCGGTTGGTCGTCTCATCGGCCGACGTATATTTGGTCGTTTCACCTTTTCCAGGCCTTGGAGTTGGTCGGTTGGTGTGAAGCAGCGAGGAAGTCTCCCTGGCACATGTCTGTCCAGGACCGCTGGCGACGTCCCCGTGCGCTGGGAGTGTGAGCGGCTGTTCCCATTGCTACGAGGTCAGTGGCTCACCGATCCCGGACAGGAAAGTGGAGTCTTTACTTTACCAGCAAGCCCCAACTGTTCACATTATGTCGTTTGAGTTTTTTTGGGGCTGTTTGGGAATTTCCGCTAGCAACAACGTGTGTTTCCAATTTGGCGAAATTCTAGCCGCCCTGCTGAGGAGTTTAACTTAACTTGATTATTTTTGAATTGAAGTGCATCAGCGGAATCGTCTTCCTTGTGGCCGTTACCATGGTGCGTACCTGCCCTGGCCGTTGACTCAATTCAGGCAGTGCATGGTCCTCGTTGTGTTGTGGCTGTCCAGAACGGCGTGTAGTTTGGCAGCCGAATGTGTAATTCGTTGTGTGCGCCAATACCTTCTCCGTTATTCCATTTAACTCTGTGTTGTGTGCTGGTTGGGTGGAGCGGAAGTTATCCTGTCGCTTGGTCCTTTGGCTGTCTATCGGTTGGGTTGCCGTCGGATTGAGAATGGTTGGGCTTGTCTCACCTAAGCGAGCGTTAGTGTTTGAATTCCAGGCCGACCCTTGGAAACTTCTGGGCGGCCTTTGATGTGCTGCCTTTCCATATTTGTCCTGTTGTTTGTTTCTGTATGGCTTCTAGCCGATTTTAAATTAAAGTTGTTTTGCCCTTACGACATGAGATTGTTTGGGCCTTCAGCCTAATTTAGAGAAATCTTTTAAGATAAAGCCTTCTGCCATTTAAACTCAAATGCTTGTTTTGAGTCTTAAGTTAACCTTCAGCCGATTTCAAATTAAAGTTGTTTGGCCCTTGAGGCCTGAGATTGAGTGGCACATTTAGTCGGGAATTAATTTCTAAAATTAATGTTTGGCTTGCTCTGTGGTTAATGTTTTCCTTACTCTTGTAAATGTTTGTCAAATAAAGTGATATGTCTGAGTGCAACTGACAGCCACTCCTTTTGGCCAATCTCCGCAAATTAAACTATCTGTCCAGTCCTTCGGATATATCAGGGGATATCACACTGTATCTGTACATTACTCTTTTTAATACAAGTACTACGTTCTTGGTTTTACAGTCTTACTCTTGACTTGGCTTTTTACTTTATTTTTCCCCACGTGCGATGTGATGGTGATGATGAGGTGGAGATGAATTCTACCTGCTGTACTGGGGAAGTGGTTGAAGCAGCTTGTAGTTATTGCAATATTTTAGCAATTTTAATGGAGACATTTTCAGCAATTATGTAAAAAAGAAATGCATTGCTCAGTGGTTTCTTTTCCCTGTGAACTGTGCTTGTGACAGCTATAAGCTCTTGACAACGTTTGAGAAAGGGGCACAAGAGATTGACTAGTAATGACCGGTCAAGTATGTAATAGTGTCGACAGTCTTACCCTTCAGAATGCGAAACGGTGTTTCTCATGTGATTCTGTATTTGAATGTATAGTACATGTATAAAAATTAAAAAAAAATTTCAACAGAAAACTGCTTTTTTTGTGTGAAACCCAGTTACCGTAATCACTATAGGTCTTGTCAAGCAGTTTATTTTCTCTTTCATAGAGGCGTGAATTCGCTTGGAGTCTGCTGTCAAGGAAGGGATAGTGATGTAGAGACTTTTCAGTTGTAGTCTAATTGTTGTTCTTTACAGCGAATAACTGTGAAGCAGTTAAGCCTAAATGTAATGCTCAGATTTGGAAACATGGTGTGACGATCATCTTAACACTGTTTACAGTCACGAATGTGTAGCCGGGATATCACGCTGGGTTATCTAACAGTTACATACAGCAGCTGGGGAGTATCACAAGCGCCCCATAATAAATAGTCTGAGGCAATGAAATACTAACTTTTTTTCCCAAGTGCCTCCTGTGATATGAAATACCCCAGATGGGCATTTCCTATCGTCTTCCCTTCAACACACTGTATTTGTACTGTGACCATATACGAGTAAAATGTGTAGGTGAATATCATATCCACACATTTTAAATGAACTGGCATGATACTGGATTCATATGAATGTGCAGAAGCACCATTAACACCAATTCGACCTCTGCCGTTCACATATATTTTTGTGAATAAAGAAAAACACATTTAATAAGAATTTTTTTATTGATTATCATTTCTAAATACAACACAATTCATTCTAATGGGTGTCCGACCATCAATTTGATATCCCTCATTTCACATCATACTGCTTATAGTTGGCTCCATCGAGATGGCGGAAGTGCGAGACGACATAAGCAGCGGTTTAAGTAGGTACCATACATCAATGAGCACTTTATGTCTTTCTATGTTAGCCAGAAGCACAAATGAAGCAGATCATAGCAGTCCTTTTGAGAAGAAATTCTGTATCAGAGACACACGCCGCCAGCTCGACTCCACAGGGCGCAAAACTTTTTGCCCTACATCTAGAACTGGCGTCCCTGCTCTCTCCTGTCACCTGGGAATGGGTTGAATCTTCCTGCTGCGCACAAGCTGAGAGGACTCAACGAAATGCAACTACGAAAAAGACATCAAAATTTGTTCGGCTTGCATCAAAACAGCCCAAACAGGAGACTAAACGCACCATTATGAATCTTACAGGCAAAACCATCGACAACGCTGCGTTTTTCGTCCTAGAAAACGGCTTAAACTTTGCTCCAACATCAGCAGCAATCCCTGTCGGAGAAATCATCAGCGGAGGAGTAACGACGGGAAACGTGCCGCACACTAGCCAGGGCCGGGCCGCCGAAACGCAACATCTCCAGACGGAAAATGGCCGCGCTGCGTTCTCTGCGTGACGATCCAGACATTGACGTCCTCCCAGCGGATAAGGGGAACATAACCATTCTACTAACGACGGCAGAATACAAAGAGAAAATGAACAAGATTCTGGACGACCCAGCTTACAGGAAGATGACGACGGACCCAACCAGTCGGATACAGCGCAAGACGATTGAACTTCTTCGAAGTACCTTTACAGAAGAGACAGCGAAGTAACTTCGGCCGCGTGCTGCTGCACCACCAGGACTCTACGGACTTCAGAAGGTACACAAGATGGGCACTCCTCTGAGAGCGATAATGAGCACTATAGGAGCGCCAACATACCAGCTTGCCAAACGCTTGTTCGCAGTATTGAGTCCATTGGTTGGCAAATGTGAGCACCATATCAAAAACTCGGCTCAGTTTGTGGAACGTTTGGGGAAAGTCAAGTTGGCCAGCTCAGATCTTATGGTCAGTTTCGATGTTGTATCACTTTTCACGAGAGTTCCACTCAAGGATTCGCTGAATCTTATTGAGAAGAAATTTGGGCCCACATTCACGAAAGTATTTAACTTTGTGCTCACGTCAACATATTTTCTTTTTGACGGATATTACTACGAACAGACAGACGGCGTACCTATGGGTAGCCATCTGTCACTTGTGGTGGCCAACATGTACATAGAAGAATTTGAGGAGAAAGCGTTACAATCAGCACCACTAAAACCAACAGTCTTCTACAGATATGTTGACGACACTTTCATCATTTGGCCTCACGGCGAAGAGAGGCTCCAACTGTTCTTACAACATCTGAACTCTATCCACCCCCAAATTCAGTTCACCATGGAGGTGGAGAAAAACGGGCAGGTACCATTCATGGATGTTCTGGTACAGAAAAAGCCTGATGGAACACTAGGACACAGCGTCTACCGGGAGACAACCCACACGGATCTATACCTTCACGCCTCCAGCTGTCATCACCCGTCATAAAGAGAAGGAGTACTAAATACATTGGTTCACAGAGCCCGTGTGATCTACGACGAAGGAAACTTAAAACTGGAACTAGATCACCTCAAGGATGTGTTCCAGAAGAACGGCTATAGTGACCGCCAAATTCGAACGCGCCTTCAAGCAGAAGACCACACCACAGCCGACGCCTGATGATGATCCGCAGAAAGCGACAGCCTACATACCATATGCGGGCAACGTATCTGGGAAAATAGGCAGGATTCTAGGACGCCATAACATTAAATGCGTCTACCGCCCGCCGCCAAAGATCAAGTCCCTCGTAGGGACAGAGAAAGGACGATTTAGGATTCCGGAAATATGGAGTTTATTTCATACCGTGCGAGTGTGGGAAAGCATATGTGGGGCAAACCTTTCGCACCATCGAGGAAAGGCGTACTGAACAGAAACGGCACACCGATCTCCAACAGCCTACAAAATCTGCCATCGCAGAACATTGCCTCGAGACGAATCACCGTGTGGAATACAAGAACACAGAGGTCCTGCACAACACTTCCCGCGTTTGGGACTATGTATACAAGGAAGCAACTGAAATCCGGCTGCACGAGAACCTTATTAACAAGGACAACGGATTTCAATCCAGCAATAAAAATTCTGCAGGAGCAGCGCAAACGGGGCACCACACCCGCCGAAGGCGGCACACGTACTGGCGCCCATCAGTCATCTCGTCAGCGCAAGCTACCCCCACCACCGCGGCCTGCACATCCCTCGGTTCATACGTGGAGTCAGTGGAGGGGATAGGCGACAGGTATATATATATATATATATATATACCACACCACCCGCCGGCCTAGGACGTCAGCAACAGGAGTAACCTGATGATGATGGCACGTTACGCCGTCGAACATTCGTTCAACAACAACCACTCAACCCGGCTGTATGCCCGAGAGACCTTCTAGCATCTCATTCGCCGGGAAATTTTACGAACACACAAAATTCTGTAATCTTAAAGCGAAATCAGGGTGTAACATTACGGAGGAATAATTTGCTGGGTGATTTCATCTTAAATGAAAAAGATCGTGACAACCTGTTGTTATCAATTTCTCTGGTGAAAATGCATGTTAGACCTCTATATCATAAGTGTTAATAAACCAAGAATTTTCTCTTTATCTTAAGTACTGAAAATGGTACGGCCATTTGAAAAATGTATAATTTCTAATTAACTCTTAAAATAGCAGAGAAAAAAATATAACTGATAAACCAGAAGTACTGGAGACCTGTCAAATGCTTTGCGTTATAGCTTCCCCTTAATGTGTCGGAATTTAGTTGAAAGCCGAAAATTTGTGGGCTTCCTTTAACGCACAAATTTAAGACGAAAATACTAAATTTACGTTAATTTTTCAGTTTAATAATTTTTCTAGTTTGGGAAGTCAAAGAACACTATATTTCTATCATATTACCAGGTACTACTGCTGTAATAAATAGTATCTTGTCCTCTCAAGCCATCTATATTATGTAAATATTTATTACTGAAACTGTAAAAAAAGGCATTTTTTATGAGGTTTCGTGAATTATTTGCTCGAAACATACATATGAAAACTTTTGAGAATCACACAAAATATTGTGTGGTTAATATGTTAGTAGTCAGTACCAACACAGCGGCCAATATTTTTTGAGTAACGTATTAAAATATTTTCAAAAGTTTGCATATTTTTCAACACGGAATTTATAGTGTAAAATATGCATGTTGACAACACCGTTGCCAACGCTCTGCTGTTTATAAAAAACGAAAGAGAGCTCGAACATAAGCGAGTGTTGTGTTTGGTTTGAAATTTTTGTTAGATACAACGTCAGTGAGGAAATACAGTAGCGGGAGAGTGAGGCGAATGGACTATGAAAAAAGAGACAAGCAGGTGGTGTTTAAGAAAAGTGAAAAATACATCACAATTATTGGAAATCTGTCACAGGTACTGCAGAAAAATCATGGTCCTCAAGCTACAATATTAGCATCACATCAATTGTGCAGGAATTTCTACAATCACTGCAAGAAGAGATTTAGTGACAACCGACCTGAACGATCACCATCACTCGAATGTGAAAATGAAGAAGACAATGCAAATTTAATATTTCCGGATGTGAAGTTGTTGATGCGCTGAACGTTAATATATCTGCTGTAACCTCTAATATATCCCCCTTAAACGTCCAGTATGTAAAAAGAACAGTGGAAGAAATTGGAACAAGTTTCACACAAACAACATCTTCAAAACTTTGTGAGTTGTATAATGTAGATTCACTTCGTGCAGAACGCGAAGATAGTGATGTGTGCACGAAATGTGACATGTGGTTTCTAAACCTAAATACTGCTACTTCACCAGCCACCTATACTAAGAAGGTAGAGTTACTGTTACTGACACCAGAATCAGATGTAGAAACACACACATACTTTCTCACATTGATTTCAAAAGCTCATAAAATAAATAACGAGAAAGGTATTGGGGGATGCCCAGATTCTTGCTGTGGGCATCCGTTGCAAGATGATACGCTTACTGTTGCTCTGGAATATTACAAAGATTGCAGCAAGTAAAGTCCTAACCAGGTTGATGTTGACTCTGTTAGTAAATATTGCGAAAAGGTTAAAAAGGTAAAAAGGCATATGATAGGATCCATAAGAAAAGCACATCTCCCAATGAAAAAGGAGAACCCGAATTTAAAAACTGGTCTCACACAAATATACTTCTTACGATAAAAATTGGTGAGAGAACTATGCGCATGTATTTACTGCACTGATTTCAAACTTGTTTGTTTCGCCACGTGCAGTTCACAAGAAAGAAGTACACAGAGATGGACCTGGTGCTTTTGTGTATATGTCAAGAGTCGCAGGATAAATGTTGGCTGCAGGAATGTGCAATGTGTCCTGGTGCTGAAGCAATGAGTGTTGAATCATTACACATTCAGCAAACTGACAATGATGTAACCTACGCATTTTGGGATAGGGAGAGTTGGTGACGATGGCATTAGCGACAGAAACGTTTCTTACAGGGGTCAGGCATTGGGTCATGAAAGGAATAGCTCATCATCATAACTGATTGATTCAGACACAGGCCATTGCAGAAGTCAAATCATCCACATCCTAGCATACTGGCACGTTAGTTCTTTATTTCGGCTTTGCTGAGAACTGGTCTGATGCTTTGCAGAACGAAACTCAAAGTAACCACTGGCACACAACACAGGTATTAGTATTCACAAAAGTTGCTCACTTCCTTGGAACATAACACTGTTTTGCTATTGTCAGTGATGATGTCATTGAAGACAGTGCACACGCATGTTACACTGTCAGAATGATAACTGATGACATAGCATCTAGAGGCCATGAGTTTCCTAACCATATGTATGTGACTTATAGTGCAGACCACTTTCAGCTTTATGAGATTGGTCAACACTGTAGCACAAGAATCAAGACACGAAAATGGAAATTTTCAGCAATAAGTCAAGGTAAATGTTCATATGGTGGAGTAAGAGTACGTACACGTCTTGCAGCAGTAATTGATCTCCAGTGTGAAGCTGTTGATGCCATAAGAGATGCTACTGGTTTTGCACACACCATATCCATATTAGTATCAAATAAGAAATTCTTAATTTTAACTGAAATCGAATTCCATTTTAAAAGAGTGATGAGTGGTCTTCCATGAAGCCTGTGGCAGGAACTTAGGTCACTAGAGGGTGTATCGCAGAGTGGCACATACATTGTGAAAATACAGCTTGTTACTGTGTGTGAAATGCAGAGACACAGTGTACATTACAAGACTCTGTAGTGAGGCACTTCATTTCTTGTGGTACGATAATCAGTGCTGGTTGGGACAGATAATAAGTGTCTCTCATGAGCTGCAATATATAATTGTTTTGTGACTTCGTAGGCTTTCCCGGCGTAATAAGTCTTCAAAATCTCTTCGGGTCCGGATTCTAAAATCAACGTGACTCGATATTTCGGCGATCCAACTGGTCGCCATCTTCAGAAGAATGCTGCTTGCTGATGAGTCCCGCTGAGAACTAACGCCTGGTTGCAAAACGACGTCCTATATAGGCCACCTTGGAGTACACGGCGCGTGCGCCGCCCGTCACAGTTGCTGCCCTCCAAGACAGGGAAGGGGCGCCGCCCCTGGTAGAACTTTGCGGCAACGATATATCGCACTCATGGTCGCACCGAAGAATGTTCAATTTTGATGCGGGATAGTACCGGATTCCACGTCCTGCTAAGAGGAAACCCATTGTCTCTATTGATTAAATTATCCGCCAACCTAATTTCAATTGCCTCTTTATAAACACTATTCCAAAAACTGGAAATGTTGGCAACTACCACCGTTTCGTCATATTTCATGCGGTGTCCCTCATTTAAACAGTGTTCTGCTACTGCCGATTTTTCCGGCTGTTGTAGCCTCGTATGGCGTCGGTGTTCCACACACCTGTCATGAACTGTGCGAATCGAACGACCAATGTAAGTTTTCCCACACTGACACGGAATTTTGTATACACCGGGTTTCCTAAGCCCCAGATCATCTTTTACAGAGCCAAGTAGTGCCCTAATCTTAGAAGGCTGTCGGAACACACTTTTGATGTTAAAATTCCTTAAAATTCGTCCAATCTTAAACGATATACCTCCTGCATAGGGAAGAAAGGCCACCGATCCATGTTCCTCTTCATGCACCTCCAGAGATGGTCCAAACTCCATAGCCCGACGAATCTGCCTCTCGGAGTATCCATTATCCTTAAAAACAGCCATCAAATGCGCAAGTTCTTGGGTTAAGCTGTCCGCGTCGGAAATGGCATATGCTCTCCGTACCAAAGTCCTGAGGACGCCACTGCGTTGGTAGGGTGGATGACAACTTGTAGAATGCAGATACCGATCTGTGTGCGTCGGCTTTCGGTGAACACTGTGTCCCAAAGTACCATGTGGTTTTTTATAAACCATAACGTCTAAAAATGGAAGCATCCCATCACTTTCGACCTCCATGGTAAATTTGATGCGGGGATGAAGACAGTTGAAATGGTCCAAAAATCTATTAAGAGAGTCACGTCCATGCGGCCAAACGAAAAACGTATCATCCACGTATCTCCAGAAGCACGTTGGTTGGAAAGCTGAAGTCTTTAGTGCCATATCCTCGAAGTCCTCCATAAATAAATTGGCGACTATAGGTGATAAAGGACTACCCATATGACGGAGTGGCTATGGGTTGTCCTTTATCACCTATAGTCGCCAATTTATTTATGGAGGACTTCGAGGATATGGCACTAAAGACTTCAGCTTTGCAACCAACGTGCTTCTGGAGATACGTGGATGATACGTTTTTCGTTTGGCCGCATGGACGTGACTCTCTTAATAGATTTTTGGACCATTTCAACTGTCTTCATCCCCGCATCAAATTTACCATGGAGGTCGAAAGTGATGGGATGCTTCCATTTTTAGACGTTATGGTTTATAAAAAAACAGATGGTACTTTGGGACACAGTGTTCACCGAAAGCCGACGCACACAGATCGGTATCTGCATTCTACAAGTTGTCATCCACCCTACCAACGCAGTGGCGTCCTCAGGACTTTGGTACGGAGAGCATATGCCATTTCCGACGCGGACAGCTTAACCTAAGAACTTGCGCATTTGATGGCTGTTTTTAAGGATAATGGATACTCCGAGAAGCAGATTCGTCGGGCTATGGAGTTTGGACCATCTCTGGAGGTGCATGAAGAGGAACATGGATCGGTGGCCTTTCTTCCCTATGCAGGAGGTATATCGTTTAAGATTGGACGAATTTTAAGGAATTTTAACATCAAAAGTGTGTTCCGACCGCCTTCTAAGATTAGGGCACTACTTGGCTCTGTAAAAGATGATCTGGGGCTTAGGAAACCCGGTGTATACAAAATTCCGTGTCAGTGTGGGAAAACTTACATTGGTCGTTCGATTCGCACAGTTCATGACAGGTGTGTGGAACACCGACGCCATACGAGGCTACAACAGCCGGAAAAATCGGCAGTAGCAGAACACTGTTTAAATGAGGGACACCGCATGAAATATGACGAAACGGTGGTAGTTGCCAACATTTCCAGTTTTTGGAATAGTGTTTATAAAGAGGCAATTGAAATTAGGTTGGCGGATAATTTAATCAATAGAGACAATGGGTTTCCTCTTAGCAGGACGTGGAATCCGGTACTATCCCGCATCAAAATTGAACGTTCTTCGGTGCGACCATGAGTGCGATATATCGTTGCCGCAAAGCTCTACCAGTGGCGGCGCCCCTTCCCTGTCTTGGAGGGCAGCAACTGTGACGGGCGGCGCACGCGCCGTGTACTCCAAGGTGGGCTATATAGGACGTCGTTTTGCAGCCAGGCGTTAGTTCTCAGCGGGACTCATCAGCAAGCAGCATTCTCCTGAATATGGCGACCAGTTGGATCGCCGAAATATCAAGTCAAGTTGATTTTAGGATCCGGCAGCAAACCCGAAGAGATTTTCAAGATATAATTGTCTTCTTTATGACACGTCATGGGTCCTGCTTATACGTTCAAATAGCTGTCATCAAAAGATCAGTGTTCAGGTCGCATTTCGCAAGTACTGCTCTTGTTGGAACATCCTTGTCTGTGTGCAAATCCAGCTCGGCTATACAATTTCAATGAGATGTAGACGAAAAATACAACTAAACTCTTCCCAACAGTGCAGTGGTGATTGTAACATTTTAGGCAATTTTATTTCATGGAAAGTCGTGAAGAATTAAAATCGTGACAGAATAATTTGTTAGTAATATCATAAACAGCAAAAAGGGGTATAAACATTCTACCTGCCATTTTTGTTGTAAAATGCTTTCAAACAAAATTATGAATTCTTTTTCCACTTACTTATAATGTTGCAAAGCAATTATTTTGATTCAGAAACACCAGTTTTGCATGATATTTACTTGAAGTCAGCGATCAGTTTAATTATTTAAGTGTCCATGATTTTTTGACCTTGTGAGTAGAGCTAGGTCTGCCTAAAAAATTTCTCACATTTTGTGCAGACAAGTATTGCAAACTGTTATTGTACATTCCCTAAGTACAATGACCAGCTAGTGTACTATATAACTTTTAGAACATTTAGGATGGGAGTTATGAAGAAAATAATTTCTAAACAACCAAAAAATTTCGGTTTCCTTTATATTCTTGTACAAATATTTTGTCTGTTTAAGAATTTATTGCATAAACTCATAGCTGACAGTTATCAGTCATTTCTCTTCATCTGTCATCAAGACAGTTAACATCCTCTGGCCATTCATATTTTCAAAACAAAATTATGAAATTCATAAAAATTAACAAATTTCCATGGTTTCTATTTCTGAAAGGAAAAAATAGCTCAGAAGTGTGTACATATTAATCATGACTCACAGTACTGGAAACAAAGTATTTATTGGAAATAAATTCAGATATCTATCACTTTCGGTTTCATTATTACAATTTGTCAATTTTCCCTTTCATTACGACATTTTTACAAATACTCCTATCTAGAGAGGTTTGCAGCGTTTTCAGAAATCATCAGAGAGTCAAAATCTTGTGAATTTGGAGGGATATCAGGTGGAATTTAACATATGTTTTTTCAGCAATCATTGAAATAGTGATGTGACATATTCACTATTGACGTGTATGATTTGAGATGAAATCGCGCTGCTGTAGAGTAATTAGTACGTCCCTGCTAAGGTGATTCTTTTAGGATACCAGTGTCCTGCATTCACCCTTAACGTTGCCCCACAGCTGCAGCAGCGACTTCAACCATCTATGAGAAGTGAATGCACAGACAACACCATCAATATGTTCGCATCCTTCACCTAAGTTAGTGGTCTTGGCATCAAGAAGCAGGAAGCCGTTACTCATTGCTGCTGTGCCCGTAAGCTCACGGCTGCACTCGATGTGCACTCTGATTTATATAACAAAGCTATTACGTAAAAATATCTTTCAAATGTTGAAAATAGCGAAAAATAAATTTGTATATGCAGGCAATGGCAGTTCGGCTGCTCAGACGTATGAGTAAGAGAACTTCAGTAAGTCATGGCATACAGTTACCTGCTCTCCTCACAGCAAGAAAGCAATCATGTGAGTGTTAGTGCTGATGAAGATGAACGTAATCGCAAAGAATAGATATAATTACACTTTTTCTTCTTCTTCTTATTTTTCCTTACAGGTGTGGTCGAAAAAGAAAGAAGGAAATGAACACTTACTGCTGTTACAGAACATTACGTACAATTTAAACATCAGTACATGGAAGTGCTTTATTGTTCGGATGTCTTCAGTCTATGAGTTTCTTCCAGTTGTGGTATTTGAAAACTCAAGTGTAGTGATGTGAAAGTAGTCCATTACTGAGACGAATGGATGTGCCTATGTGATAACTCAGTGCAGATTGCTACAGTGGTCCATGGAAGCACTCAGTCATTGACAGTAGAATTGGGCAACCCTACAGTTACAGAAGGATTCTTCTGAACAATAAAGTTATATAACGAGGGAGAGTGTATGTACTTTCATGCCTTCTGAAACTTAATGTATGCTAATCACGTGGCGCACCAGACAGTGGACCACTCAGCTGGCAACCAACAGTCTATAGATTCTGCGAGATTTATCATTCAGTTTACTGGAGCAAGCGTTGCAATCACCCTACACTCCATCGGAGGAAATGGTTGCTCAGATGTACGACAATGGTTGCTTAATGCTGGATGCAGCTACATATAATCAAACTGTGCCAGGAACTGGTATAAAGTTATGTTAATACTTAAGTTCATTTATATATCCAGCAATAAATAAGAGCTTACGAATATTAAAAAAGTAGTAAGGCACATGTGTGTTTTTATGTATCTGGTATGATGTAGCTGTCCATGCTATTCCATCTTGCCTCCATATCTGTGTAACTATTAAAACTTACATTCTTCACAACTTGTTTACTGTGTTCATCTCTTGGTCTACCTCTACAATTTTTACCCCTACACTTTCTGTAGTACTAAACTGGTGATCCCTTTATCTCTCAGAATGCGTCCTATCAAGCAGTCCTTGGTTATAATCAGGTTGTGCCATAAATTTCTTTTCTCCCCAATTCTATTTAGTACCACTTCACTAGTTATGCGATTTATCCAATCGCAGTACAGTAATATAAATGCATAGTAGTCACCAATGACGAGTGGATGAAGCACCACCATCATAAGCAGCTTACACCAACAGACTGGTCCTGCAATGATACAAGAAAACTTACTAGGAATATGAAGAAGAATAAACTGTTACTTCCTGATGGCGTCTGTGCTTTGAATGTGGGACCTACAGTTTGTTGGACGACTAAACTCATTCTGCCACATTAACACATCCCTAACGGATTCGATTTGAGCATGCATATATATTTTCAAAAACACTGTATTATTATTCGATGACGTCACCATGGAGAACCTCAAAATGACATTTCGGTTTCGCCTGAAATTTCAAAGTGTATATTTTGTGTCTGAGCCATATGTAGTCCCGTATTCTAGAGAAGTTAGTTCGTCATAATGCTGATCTCGTCATCACTTTCAAACAGGAGAGTATGAATTTAAAGCATGTTTACCAGGTGAATGTATATACCGACATACATGCAATGTATTTATAAGCATTTGAGCAGATTACTGGAATTACCCACAGTGAGGGTTTCTGGTTATTGACGAAAATGTGAAATTGAATAATGGATGTGTAGATAAAACTTCCAGGAGGTTCTTGTTATTAAAAAATAGTGTCAGTATATTATATGCTGTGGACATGTTTGGACATACATCAAGCATTAAGGCTAATAGGAGGGCTATGCATAAATAGAACATTCGTCCATGTGTGGACATTAGAACTGAAACTATCAACGAAACTCTTAAAAATTATACTGTAAAATTACAGTCATTGGGTAGTGGAATGCAAGCAGTAACTGTAAATGTTCTTGCAACCGAGGGAACAGTAAAACAATACCCTCCAGTAAGTATTCAGAAGAAAAATTTTCATTAAGAGAGTACTAGAACCCTTCTGCCGTTCATCTATGTAGAAGTTGTAAATAGATGCCTCCACGAGACTGAAAAAGAAAGTTTCATAAATACGAAAGTTGACTCTGAACGATGCAGGAAATCTCAAAGCCAACGTAGTATGCAGCGAAATATCGATAAAACGAAATGTCATCTAGGTGTGGTTGGCTATTCGATGGAAATTACTACTGCTAGAAATGGGACAGCTGCAGTGAGATCCAACTCTGTCTGAAACTCTTAAACCAGTTAGTGAACCCATAATCCATCACATGAGTCTCTAAGGCAGGAACAGAAGAAGAAGGAGCTGAAATTCCTGCTTTTATTTATCGTCACTGTGATAATAAGACAGACGAAGTACATCCCATCAGCAAGGTTACACCATAAGTGCGGGAAACGCAGCCTGTAACTTTAACAGAGGGCACAATAAGGGTAGGTGCTGGAGAAATTCAAAGCATGCCCAGTATACTGCATCTGATATTCCCAAGAGCAATAAGGAGAAGGAATTATATACAGAAATATCTACAAACGTACAGTAAAATATTACATTTGACAGTTGCTCATGGGAAAGTCAATAGAGACCCAAATAGTCCTACGAGTGTGAAATACATGTTCATTGAATTTGTTGAGCAGTGGCAGGTAACCATAGCAATGGTGAAGTGACTGACAGCCAGCAGAAGAAAGTGACCAATCTACTATGGAGTATATATACTACGAAGATCCAAACGGAATAACAGCATAACTACAACTGCTTACAATATCAGGCATTGCAGGGAACACAGCTCACTTGAATGCAATTAAAGCAGTAGTTTGACAGTTACGGAAAAGTTGCATCATCGAGTAAAAATATGGATATGTTCGTGCATGATTTATATGATTCAGCACGCAAAAAATTCCCATGTAGCAGTGTTATAATAAAAGGTTTCGATGTTTTCGTCCATTTGATACAGTATTTATGGCTGAACAGATGCTTCAAATATATATCAGTGGATATAGATACATATTAAAAATTCGCATTGAAGCAAAGACTAGTGCTGTGGTCACACATGTGTTTGAACAGGTGCTGCGAACAAGTATGAAGCAATGCCCATGTAACCTGTAAACAACTCATGTTGAGGAGTTCTACAACGAGTATGTAATGAGTGTAATGGGCTTATAGGGAGTACAACATTACTCAACATGTTCGCACTACAAAGCAATTATTGTGGAATGTATGGAAAGAAGAATAAAACAGCATTATTGGAAGCAATTGAATCTTCAGAGTTCATACAGACGATTAGATATCCTCCCACGAATAATCAATCACTGTATCCATAACCATCACAGAATAGTAAAAACGCATCCTGTTCATATGCTTGATAATAACTTTATAAATAAGGTACACAATCGTAGTAAAATGATGTATCCATGCAAGCACAAAAATAGTGTAGTGATTTGATGCATACTTGAAAATACAAAACAGCATGCGATAAATCATATATCTATATTTGGTAAATGGAGATATTCAGTGGTTCAGAAGTGCGATATAAAGCCAAGGACTTACATCATAAAATATGACAGCAGACGTGATATAGGTGGGAGTTTAGACACGGAAGTATTACAGAGGAGCTCTGAACTCGATAGGCCTCCAGAACATGTCATAAGATGTAGAGGGAACTAGGCATTAGTGAAATTGGTGACGTTCCCTTCGTTCCACAGTGGTTGTGTGAACGCTCAAAAAACTTCAAACAGTATAGCTTAAATGGTAGGAAGTACATCCCTGCCAGAGGGAGGGGTGGTATTCTTGACAAATTTCCAGTTCATCTGTACCTCCGGGGGAAAAACTTCTGTGGATCTGGAACTGAGCTGGAAAAACGTTTGGCTCACGGTGACGAAGGCATTAATTTACTAGAAATCCACCCAAGGATCATGATATAGTTTATGCTGCATATAAACATTTGATGCAAAGATGTGCTGCTGATAGGATTTTAGTTGTTAAAACAGAGGAAGTACATTGAACAAGGACTTTGGTATAGGTCAACTTTTTGCTGCATTCACAATTGACATGAAAAAGAGTGGCAAATTTTAACTGGGTGCTGGAATGAACGAAAATGACTTTACGGACGCGTCCTATTATACACCAAAGAAGAAGAAAGGAACCAGAAGAAAACAGCATTCAATCAGCTATGTATGTGGCTAAAAGCATCAAGAAGCAGTAGAATGGTGTAAGAAGAAAAGAAGGAGAAGAAGAAGAAGAAGAAGAAGAAGAAGATGATGATGATGAATAGGAAATCGTGTTAAAATGCTCAGAGTTCCACCAGTACCCCAGGTGTTAGGTGAAATTATCCCTTTTATAATTTCAACGCTTTCTGTAATGTCTGCTATCACTTAACTGTTGGATGGTGCTGGAGTCATAGCTCTGATTGTGAAGAATGCAAGACGAACGGTAGATGAAGGAAGTGACGAGTCATAACAAACCTATGGAATATATTACAATTGAGAAAGGACTGTATTTAAAACTGCACAGGAATGCCTTGGAATACTTATTAGAAATCCTCCTAGCTTTACTATCAGATGGGTATCTAACTAATTCAGATTTCTTTAAATTCGTCAAAAAACTCGACATTCCAACATCTTCTGGCGTGTTTATGGAGAATGCAATGCCAAAGACCATGTGGAAACGTAAAATGTGCGGAATCTAGAATTTAGATGCTCCTGGGAGATCTGGAACCCACTGGGTTGCATATATTGAGAAGGAGATTCGAAACATTGTATACTGCTCTCACTCGTATGTTGTCTTACAGCCACCAGAACAATTACACCGTTACTTCGACCACAACTATATGTTCTTTTTAAATCTCTGTTGTCGTCTGTGGATTATGTTTATCCGGGCAAATGCATAAAAACGAGTGTTACACCTATCACTGCATCAATCCGATTCATACATACCATGTCATACACTCTGACTGTGAAAAAGCATTCATAAGTATTGAATGCGAATTCGTTTCTGACGATAGGCCTAAGATGTGGTGAAAGTAGGATTGCTTTGACTGGACTGGAGGCATATAACAGCATTCCTAATATCGGCGAGGATAACAACATACTACGTTAAGGAGGTACTAGAGTTCTGAGAATAACCCCAGGCATGTACAATAATGAAGTATAAATACAGTTACAAAGCAGCATGTACAGGAGTTCTAGCTACTAGCAAACATTAATACATTTAAAGCAGAAATAAAAACCAACAAATAGACAACAGGCTTTAGCCATTAAGGTTCAGTAGGGCAACTATAAGGCTTATATTGGATACGAATCATGATAAAACTCGTTTGTCAGAACAAGCAGTGGCTGTATGGCCAGTCAGCATGATTCGCATTGAATGTAATATAGCAACGAATTTGTATTTCATCAGGAGACCGAGTCATAAAATTTGTGGATTTTTTCCTACAGTAGCTCCAGCACATCAGGTTATTGAAGTGCTAGCTTGTCCCATATACCTTCCAGAGACTGCTCGAACGTTAGACAACCTAGAGCTGAATATTGTGGACCACGATGGGAATCTAGTCGACCTTTTACGTAGGAAATTGTTGTACATTTCCATTTGAAACAAATATCATCACAGTTGTGAGATATAAACTCACACCACCCAGCTGTCAATGTGTTATTACACAGTATAAGCACGATGTAACATTGGCAGAGACTTGTAAGTTCCTTAAATTGGAAGGACTGAAATCATGGAACGACCTCACCACTCGATCTAACTTTGCCAGTTCATTAAGAAGAGCGAATTATTCAAAAGGAATATGTCGCCTTATGCGCTTTGCTTCCACTACGTTTGATAATAATGATGATATATGAATTCTCATTCAGCACTGGAATACTTTATAAATTCCAAGAAACCGATTCCTGTACCTGTAAGCCAGAGTTTTGAGGAAGGATGTAGCAGTTGAGGCAGTATCATAAATTACGTGAAATGCGTTCGCCTACCTTGATACAGGACTTATAAACTCAATAAATTCGAAATCGGATGCCTGGGATGGCTCTGACACATAAAAAGTGTCTCTCCACATAAACGTTTAGCTTGAATGGTTTATTGGATATAGTATGGTTTATATACTGATGTCCAACGATCACTGTAGTGTGTGCAACCCACTCAAGATGGTTATGGGCTGCTTTGAAGGTATGAAGAAGGTATCATGAATGTGAAACTAGGGCTGATTCTAGTATAATCTGCAATGAACAACAATGTGTACATGCAGGCTTCACAAGCTAAAGTCGAATTGTTGTGGATAAATTACTATGGGCAATGCTGCATGTTTCTGTTTCAGATGCTGAGATGCTGATTTCAAATATTACACAACATTCAGGTTTCCTGTAATGGAAACATGATGAATACCCATTTCTACCGGCAACATGCAAACAGCCATGATCCATTGAAACGGTTGTGCAACGTGAAACACCTCCCTACGCAATTCTGATGCTACAAACAGACAAGAAAGGAAATCTGAAAAAAGGACTGAATTGTGTTTGACAGTTGCAAACTAATCAATGGAAGCGCATTTCTCAATTTTGAGTATTTTTCATACGATAGTAGTTTTCAGTCTGCTTCAGAACTGTAAACAAGATTTCTCTCTTCTATCTATATGGGAGACGAATCTTGATATCTTATCAACCCACAGCAATTTAAGGACTTGAAATCAGGTGTTGTGATAGATTGTTCTAAACAAAACGAAAGAGTTAAAGTGGATCCTCTTGATGTTCGAACTGAAATTGAATCATCAGAAAATATCCTGTTAGACAATGCTGCATATGCATTATTACCGCTGCATATGCATTGTTGTTGCATGACTCTATATTCAGTTGCTTACCTTTGACAGGGACTGTCTCATGTGCAAGTCGTTTCATGACGAATCCCCAGTGCGCATTCATTGTTGCCCACGTGTAGGGTTTCCTCAACGAGTGTGGGCAATCTGTGTTTAAAGATGTAGCTCTGATCACGTTCGTAGACGCAGGATGAGCTTTAACAAGTTACCACACGACTGTCGTTAATACCAATCGTTCAGAACAATAAAATATGCTAACACTTCTCAGAATGTAATGGAGTTGACTGGAATCCATCATGGTAAAAGCAGGGACGAAATAGGATTGTGATACAAGGATATGTGGTCAACAGTCTGAAACTTTGATCATAGAGGCAACATCGTATATGTCGCAGGTCGTCAGAAGGTTGTCTGGATGTGACAAATCCCGTCGAGAATTTGGGACTACTGAACTGCCCTTCCATTCGATGTCTCAAGCCACTGTATGCTGGTGGAGAAGCAGAAGGAAACAGCTTTCCACATGCTTCAGACAATGAGCAAGTACAATCGCTAGACAATAAATGAAAAACAACGTTGTTTTTAAAGATATCTATGGCATTTACTTAAATACTCCTGACAACATACCTTCTACAATATTTTTGCATGCCAGTGTTTTCTTTAACACATGATATGTATGCTTTCCTTAGGAAACTGAAGAGATGACTTTAGAAGTCTCTGTAATACATCGCTCAAAACGTAGCTGATCGACAACTGCTTGCAGCCAATATGTATACAGAATAGTCGCGGATGTTGAATATGCGGAACTCTTCTCCTTTTGAGAAATGAAACCGCGTCTTCTGCTGTTGTTGCTATATCTCATTGACTGATAAGTAATGACAGTAGCACTACGGACAACAAGAGAAACATGTAGGATCAACCTAGAACCTGTTGCTATTTCTTATTGGTAAATAATGTTATTGCAATGACAGCTTAGTGGGACTGAGTCCCTTATCAGCATATACCACATGTCTGAAAGAGCTTATAAAGAGCCCTGTGGAGAGTGACCCCAGGCTGATTCTCTCTTAGATTGCCAGCCAGCATAGAGGACTAAATGAAACACTGATGTGGTAATCAGAATGATGATGGTGACTGCAGTAAGTACCAACACCTGTTAGCTAATATTGATGACATTATACTGTTGTCACCATTTACTGATGATGATGTGATGTAGTTCGTCATGATAAACTTGGAAAAGTATGATTAAGGAGAATACCAGTGTTCCAACAGAACCATCTGCCAATGGTGCAGCGGCACCTATGTTATCATTAGGGAGTGATCATACTCACTCAAATGTGTTTCTCAGCCAGTGCCTTCGTCTCCAACATCCAGACTGGATATGCTTCTAAGAACAACACAGCCATTAATGATGGGCTGATCATTTGAGGAATGAGAGTAACAATCGTTCTATAAGCATCGAAAGAACTCTCTTGACATATGATTCTGGAAAAGATTTTTTGAATCAATGAACAAGGAGATTTTTCAGGAAACTACAGGAAAGGTGAGAACTACTACGATGTACGTTTACTTTACCAGTGAGATGGATACGTCAATGGAAAATTATAAGTATGTCACAATCTTCAATAAAGGATTATTCTCTCGACAGATGGCTGCTGTTTTAGTGCAACTTTAAAAATCTATGTCGGTATTTGTGTGTTTGATCGATAGATCTCTCCAAACTCCACATGTACTTTCATTACCAGTTCAATAAGTAGAACTGGCCTGATCCATAATTAATATCTATGGTACAGACAGCTTCATCTATGGTGTGTGTCTGTGATCCATATGAAATAATTAGGTGCCATTCCTAGGAAGTCGATGCATCTGAATATGCATTGAGTAATCCTTACAGAAAAACACCACAAAACATTAAGGTTACTGGCGAATGGCTCTCAGACTAGGAAGTTTATGGGTCTCTGACCTAAGATGTATGCCCACTGTACAGACAGTGGCGCCACACAAAGACAGGCTAAGGGTATGTAGCATGTGGTCTCAATGTCTGTAACGATCATGGATTAAAAGGGATGCCTTTTAGATGGTGTTGGTGGTGCTGCACTTACGCCCTCGCACATTGTGCATCAAGTAGTTTTTTGGTCATGAGATCATGTGGCTACATGGCATCACAACTAAAACTCAGACTGTCCTGTCATGATGACAAGTGATTTCTCTCTGATGATGGGACTGGAAATTCAGATTGGAACCGCACCCTCATCACTCTGAATGTGATTCAATTCATAAGTTTGAGTGGATGAAGTTTTACTTATTTATTTTGTAAACAGATGGATGTCTCTGCGTGAATTTATGCAGAATAAGAGTTTGAATCACTATTCATAGGTATTTGTTCATGTTTCCAAGTGTTTATGAGGATGCATCCATCTTATATGGGTAATTTATTTTATTACTAATCAAAACGTCCTCAGTCCAGGGTCCGAAACATTCCACCACTTAAATTCTTATTAGTAATCGACATTTGCGTCCTAAGACTTCTGGCATAAGGAGTCACCCTCATTCCGCCAATGGCCTTGTCAAAGAGGGAAGTGGAGCAGTTGGAAGTTCAGGGCATTCACCTGCCGTAGGGCAACTGCCCCTAAGGGCGGAAGGATCAGCAATGGTGAACGGCATGTGGATGCAGAAGGTAATGGAAACCACTGCATTAAAAACACATAATATATATCTGGGGCATGTGGCCTGTAATTGAGAACGTGTCATGATGATCTTTCAATTGGCAAAAGATTCCACAATGGTCTCCCACTCGGATCTCCAGGAGGAGACTGCCAAGGTGAAGGTGAACATGAGAAAAACGATGAATAATCAAGGAAAGGGTAACGTTCTACGAATCAGGGCGTCGAATGGCAGACGTCTGAATGTGGCAGGGAAACTACAACATCGGAAAAGGCAAATGCAAAGTCTCAGTCTAAATATAG